>NW_020173674.1:16835441-17062762 GCF_003031525.2 Neophocaena asiaeorientalis asiaeorientalis | reverse complement strand
TATTTCCCAACCTATGCAAAGCAGTCTTCTATAGGAGTCCTCTGCAGTATTTACTAAGAAAGACTGTCCTTTTCCACTGGGTTACTAAACTAGTAAGATGTGAATTTGAGGCATCTGGAGCCATCTTACCTATTATTTTTGAGAGAGCCTGTACAAAAGATGGAGGGAAACAAAGTGCCCTGATAATATCATTTAAGTCCCTGGATCCAGTCCTGGCTGAAGCTTATGTGCCAATAGACTTTCCAGATATGTGAGCCAATAAATTCCCTTTAAAACCTAATGCAGTTTCAACTGTCTCCGTCTCTTACAACTATGATTTCTAACAAATATATCATGACTTTAGGATCTTGGTAGCCACCACATCCATCTTGCACACATTAACCTACTTGATCAAGAACTGAATGCATCATTCCCTGAAATTACAAACTCAAGATATATCTCAAGGGAAAGCACTCCCAGCCAAGACTTTGAAATGGTTATACAAGAAAGTATGAGAGCCTATCCATGCAAGAAATGTCTCAGAAAAAACAAAAACAAACACAAAATACATAGAAAATATACAGGAGAAGCATGATCTGACCATGGGCCACATAGAATAAGAAATGATTAATTCCAGCAAGAAGCAAGTGAACTCAATTTGTGCCATGCATATGTTCACAGGTAACAGGAAAGTTTGTGCAGAGCTAGTTAATCATGATCTTACAAAGCCTGACAATTCCAACGAAATGAGAGGAAAGGGAGGAAGAAGAGAGGAACCTGCTTCCCATAAAACAACACTAGATGCAATTTTCCCCCATTTGTCCCCAGTGCTTCTCTTATTGGATGGCCCTGTGTACATTTCAAGTTATTATCAGGCTTGGGTGTTCATTGTTTGTGGAAGGTGTGCCCAGGGTCTGTTCCTGTTTGTTTTAATCACTATTACATAAGGAAATGAGAAAGAATCCCAGAGCATCTCTTACCAGGCAGTGTCCTAAAACCCTCCTTGAGGCAGTTTATGGAAGTCACCTCCCTTCGGTCATGTCCTGGTCCTCCAGTACAAGGCCAGCAGAGAGTCAATAAAATCTCTCTTGGTCACTGACTCAGCAGCAGAAGATGTTTAGTCTGAGGCACTGACTTCTTTGGGGAAAGAAGAGCTATATCATATTACAGATGAAGCTCCCTTATAAAAGTTTCTGGATAATGTAGCTATTTCCATATCCCCTCAGGTGGCTCAGAGAAACAGTTCTCTCAACAGAGTCCTTAGGGTGAAAAAGTGTTTAAGCAGTAATTAATTCTTCCAAGGGAAGCACCTGCTTATTCACTGTTTGTATGAAAATAAGGAGAAAGGAAGCCTTTAAAAATGTTACAATCACTTTGTATGTTAGTATTTAAAAAGGACCTTCAGGGATATTAAATTTGAAAACAGTCCTGAGAGTTGGATAGGAAGAAAGATACTGTGTCCATGTTATGATGTAGAAACTGAAATACAGAGAGGTGAACTTTACTTCACTTTAAGGTGAACTTAGAGTTGCCATATAGCAACTAAATAACAGAGCCAGGATTCCAGCAAACCTCTCCAGAAGGCACTCATGCATTCATTTATTTAATAAACCACAACTGACCACCTACTAAGTTCTTGTTAGTGCTTCAATACTGGAGATACAAGTTTATATCTAAAATTACATTGCTTATACCAATTTATATTCTGATATAATTTCTTGAGTGGAAAAAAAAGGTAGTAATAAAATAAAATCAACATGTTGAAAATTGCTTAAGACTGTAATACATTACATACATGTATGTAATACATACATGTATAACAGAATAAAAGAATAATGGAAACAATGAACAGATAAACAAGTACTCTACAGGGAACAGCAGAAATCCTAAGGGACAAATGTTCAGTTCTACCCAGCAGAAATTGGAGAATTAAAAGTAAAGAAGCCTTCCTAGCATAGATGATATAAAAGAACCAGGCCTGGAAATATGAGTGGGTTGTGCAAGTGAATGATGAACCTCAATGACAAGAGGGAAGATTGTAAGGAGAGGCATGGAGATCATATATGGAAACATCAGACATTCCTGGAGGATCTACAAGGATACACGATGAATTAGACAAGCAATTCCTTTAAAAACACGTTAGTATTTTTCCTTAACACTGTGATGCTGCTTCTGAACTTCAGAGAACTTTTCTTTGGTCTTTAAACATCAATTCCCCTCACAGCCTTACTATTAATTGTCATTTTAAAAATGTCTCTCTGGCCTAAAGAATAAGGAAACTCCAACCAAGAAATCCTACCTAACTCCTAAACTACTAGTTAAAATCAAATATAACAGTATCTCAATAATTCCAGAAGCCTGAAGAAAAAAAATAGCCTTGTAGATGGTATGTTTGTGTATATATTTGTGCATAAATAAGAATATTATTTTCTTTTTCTAAGAAACTACCAAGGAATTAAAGTCAAGAAAAACCTCCCCCTTGACTGTAAATATTAGAAATATAATAATGTACATTTTGTTTCTGAAGACTGAGCTTTGTCTGAATTAGCTCTTCTTTACACTATGTAGAGGTAGGAGGATCTGATACCACTTCAGTAAATTTAAAAAGTCTCTTATCATCATGCTTCATATACTCTCTCAGACTAACCCAATATCATAGCTTTCTAAACCGTATCTTTTATAGTACTCATGAAGTTTTTTTATTCATTCAAGAAATATGTCTTGGGAACATTTTATGTATAAGTTATGAATTTAGGCACTGCCATGGTACAATTTCATGCACCAAAAATGCATTCAATATCTCCAACTCATCTTTGGGGCAATAAGACAGGGTACATATAAATACACTCATTTAGTCACTAGCATATATTATTTGCTTCTGCAAGAATCCAATCTGGCTAGAAACTGGCCCTGGATTAATCAGATACCCTTGACTAGCTCTTAGTGATAGAAGATTAAATACTAACCACTCTTTTAGTTGTTAATAAAGTTCCTCCATCAAGTTATACATATGTGTTCTCTTGTGTCACTGTAGTAATTTTTCATGTCTACAGTTGTCAATCTTCTGGCTTCAGGGCCCTTTTATATTCCAAAAGATTATTGAGTACCCCTCCCCAAAACTTTCATTTGTGTGAAATTATATCAATCTATATTTATGATATTAAAAACTAAAGCTGGGAAATTTTAAAATATAAGTTCACTTAAAATAATAACAAACTCATTCTATGTCAGTATAAATAATATATTTATGAAGAATACGTTTTCCAAAACAAAAACTAATTATAATTAGTAAGAAAAGTGGCTTTTTTTTTTTAGTTTTGTATAACTCTAGTCTAGATTAATGGAAACCAATTGAGTTTTCTTATCTGCTTCTTCATTCAACCTGTTGCAATAATACATACTGCCTCTGGAACACACCTTTTTATACTTGTGAAAGAATGAGAATAAAAAGACAATGTTTCAATATTATTATGAAATTTTTTTTGACCTTGTGGTTCCTCTTTGCCACAAAAATAGATGTCATGGAGACTCCAGGGATTCCTGGACCACACTTTGAGAACCACTACTTTTGATGCTATGTCTCTAAAGATTAGGACTATTTCCATTTGTAGCATGAGTCACATTCTACATGAAGCTCCTGCTACCTAAAGTTCCTGTTTACTGAGTCATGATGATGATAGCAGCAACGGCACACCAATTTATACAACTAAAGTACAAAAGGCAGCAAACAGCTTGCTAGCTTTGATGGAAAAATAGAGAGACTCATTCCTCATCCAAACTACCAACATCTACTACCCTGGGCACCAGTGGCTCCACCTGTACACCTTTGTCTCCTCTCATTTTCCCACATAACTACCAGAACATTCTTTTCTTTTAGAAAATCTGATCATGATACCCTCTCTCCTTAAAAACCTTCAGTGGATGGCCTTCATTTTTTTTTTTTTTTTTTTTTTTTTTTTTTTTTTTTTTTTTTTGGTACGCGGGCCTCTCACTGTTGTGGCCTCTCCTGTTGCGGAGCATAGGCTCCAGACGCACAGGCTCAGTGGCCATGGCTCACGGGCCCAGCCGCTCTGCGGCACGTGGGATCTTCCTGGACCGGGCCACGAACCCGTGTCCCCTGCATCTGCAGGCGGACTGTCAACCACTGCGCCACCAGGGAAGCCCTGGCCTTCATTCTTAATAAGGCCTACGAGGTTGAGCGTAACAAGCCCCTACTTACCTCCCTAACTTTACCTTGCTTTCTTGGTTCCAACAATATTGCTTTATTTTAAATCTTTGGCTGTAGGCTGCTTCTCATCATAGGGCTTCAGTGAATTTTCTTCCTTCTATCCTGAATGCTCTTCCTTCCCCTTATAACTTAAATACCTATGTCTCCTTCAAATCTTTACTTAGTTGTCATTTCTTAGGAGGCAGTTTCCTTTCCCCATCCCCAAACTAGGTCAAATCTCTTAACTGCCCTACCATATTCTTCCCCTTCATAGTATTTAATACAGTTGTATTTTTCTACATTTATTTCCCTTATTCATTGATTAATGGCTGTCTGCACCACTAGAATATAACGTCCCTGAAGGTAGGAACTTTGTTATTTCTATTTGTTTGTTTGTTTTTGCTGACCATTATATTCTTAATGCCCAAAAGCAATGTCTGGCAATGAACAAATATTTGGTAAGTGGGTGAATGAATAAACCACTGAATGTACAGTCCAGCATCGAAGGCATGCGATTTGGAGTTGGACAGATCTGAGTTTGGATCTTTCTTTGCCACTAATTAGCTAAGTCTCCTTGGACTTGTGAGTTCACTTTTCTTCTCTGAGCCTTAGTTTCTTCATCCATAAAGAGCAAATAACAATAATTAATCTATTTTATTATATACAAATAATAATTGAATATCTCTACATCCCTAGTGCCGTGTTTAGAGCTGGGGATTCAGTGGTTAAAAGTTAAAAATAACTCATATACTCATTGAAATTAGGTTCTCACTGGGGAGACAGACAGAATACAAGTAAACAGACAAATACAATTGTGATAAGCACTATGAAGCATCCATATTAGGAGCTGAGATAGAGCCTGACCAGGGGGTACCTACATTACACAGAGTGGTGAGAAAAGACATCTCTGGTGAATGAAAATTGAAACAGACCTGAAAGTTGAGAAAGGGTTTGTGAGAGAAAAAAGTCTAAGCAGAAGAAATAAAATGGGCAAATGCTTTGAGTCTAAAAAAAAAATTCAGGGAGCTGAAAGAAAATGACAATGTAGTGAGTATAAGAGAATGTGGCATAAAATGACAGATAGTCAGGGGCACGATTATGCAGAACTTTGTGGGCTGCCTGCTCAAGATACCACGCGAGTCAGCTGAGAAATGTATGTGAAAGCACTTCAAGGAGGGAGTAGGCACATGACGAGAGCTCGATACATAGGGCTATTAGGGTCACAATTATCTTTTTCAATAATCCCAAGAACACAGCAGATAGATAACAAGGTACTGGAACTGGCACAATCCTCTGAAGAGGTGGCTTGGTCTCTATTTAAAGAGAATCTTTTTTTTTATTTTATAAACTTATTTATTTTTATTGACTTTCTCCAAAGTTTCTCTAGTTGCAGCGAGCAAGGGCTACTCTTCCTTGTGGTGCACGGGCTTCTCATTGCGGTGGCTTCTCTTATTGCAGAGCACAGGCTCTAGGCGCGCGGGTTTCAGTAGTTATGGTGTGTGGGCTCAGTAGTTGTGGCTTGCAGGCTCTAGAGCACAGGCTCAGTAGTTGTGGTGCACGGGCTTAGTCTGCAGCACGTGGGATCTTTGTGGACCAGGGCTCAAACCCACGTCCCCTGCATTGGCAGGTGGATTCTTTTTTTTTTTTTGCGGTACACGGGTCTCTCACTGTCGCGGCCTCTCCCGTTGCGGAGCACTGGCTCCGGACGCGCAGGCTCAACGGCCATGGCCCGCGGGCCCAGCCACTCCACAGCATGTGGGATCCTCCCGGATTGGGGCACGAACCCGTCTCCCCTGCATCGGCAGGGAGACCCTCAACCACTGCCCCACCAGGGAAGCCCGGCAGGTGGATTCTTAATGACTGTGCCACCAGGGAAGCCCTTGAAGAGAATCTTGACTTGCTGAGGTCTCTAGAGAATTGAATTTCACCAAAGTAATTAGTGGCCTTTTCTATTTAACAGTATTCATCTTCAGAAAAAAAAAAATACTGGGAGAAGGAATATAATGCTCAAGTTAACATCTCACAAACCTCATCTCCTCTCCCTCCCTCTCCCTCTCTCTCTCTCTCTCTCTCTCACACACACACACACACACAAAACACACATGCATACCTGTATGTAGGTTATGGTTTTATTTATTTATTTTTTTATAATCAGGATGAAATGCTTTCTTCCTAACCCCAACCTCCAAGGTCTGGGAGGCAGTTGCTTTCTCTGTCAAGGGCACTGTTTTAAAAGTGGTCACATTAAATATGCATTTGCTGTTGAGTTTTTCAGATTGCTTAGGGACTATATCTTTTCAGAATAAATCACTTTCAACAGCATATTTAATATGAGATGAGGATATCTGTCCTACTCATCAGAGTAATATTTTTTTTAAAAGTCTAGAATTATCCTGGAGGTATTATCAGCTACATTCTTCTCTTGTTGGGTATTTTATCAAGCTGGTGATTTTCTTCTTGAGATGCTGGGTTTGATCCTATGACATTCTGCCAACTGATTTGATAATGGTTAGATGACAGGTGTACACCCTTTACATTATAACTGCCTTCACCTCTGGTTCCACTGGTTCCCCTCTTCCCAGTCACAGACAGTAAATCAGTCAGCATAGATGAAGTTATGCTGTAGTAACAAATAACCCCAGAATATAAGTAGTTTATACCAACAGTTTATTTCTCACTCCATCACAGGCTGGCTGCTGTTTCCCATTAGCTTCACCATGGAATCCAAGTTGACGAAGCAGCCTTCATCTGGAATAGTGCTGGTCTTGTGTTAGGGGGAAAAAGAGCACAGTGGTGTATGACTTGGCTCATAAAGCGTGCTGCTCCAAAGGCACACATGTTGCTCTCAGTCACATCAACTGGCCGAAACAAATTACATGCACAGGCCTGCCATCCATGGTGCAGAGAAGTTTAATCCTCTTAAAAGGAAGGGTAGTAAATATTAGTGATCAATAAAAGAGTTTAGCACAAGCAGGCTTCCCCAAGGAGCAGTCTGCTCCTCCTGGAGGGAAAAGATCAAAAAAGACATGGGCTTAGGAATCTGTGCGACCTAGATTTGGATCTTGGCTTTGCTACATAGTAACTATATTATCTCAGACTAATTATTTTCAAATTTTTGGCCCTCTGATTCCTCATCAGAAATATGGTGATAATAATAGAGCCTCAAAGAATCACTGCAAAAATCAGAGACAACATATATAAAGCAGAGCATCTAATCCATAGAATTGTTTAATCCATTTTAGGTTTTATCTTGAATTGTTTGATCTATTTCCTCTATTCCAATTCTATAGAACATCCATTGAAATCCGATTTTTCTCCACCATTCTCCTGCTTCATTTAACATCACAGTGACCACTTACTTGCCAAGAGGACACTACTTAGTCCTTAGCCTTCTGACTTATCATTCACCACCATTGACCACTCCCATGCTGAAATTCTTTCCTCTCCCTCCAAGGCTTATGACTCTGTGCCTACTACCTCACCAAAAGCTTCCCTTCCAGCTTCTCTTCTTTCTTCTTCTCCTACACAGATTGCCTACTTTGCCTAAGGTCCCAACCCGGGCTCTCTTCTCTCTATACCTCTCCCTTGTGAGACAGGTAGAGTTAGTAAGAGCAGAAATTTCAGAGCTGGGAGTCCTGGGTCTTGATCTGACCTCTGCTACTCACTCCTGTATGGCCTAATTCACCACTTCTTCATGAGCAAAATCAGGACGCTACTACTGACTTCAAACATTTGTTGGAAATATGAAACGAGAAAATCTACATGCAGTGCCTAGCACTGTATGCAGAATATATCAAGCATGCAACCCATGTTAGTTCCCTCTTCTGTCGATGCATGCCTTGAAAATCTTCTGCAAATCCCGTCACTTGATATGGAAGTTGTACAAAATCATAGCTACTCACTTTTCTACTTGAGTATTCCAGGAGGAATAAGTAATGTCAGTGCTTACTGAAAATCCCACTATCTCAGACTACCTGTATTTTGAAAGACTTATAGGGGAAAGCATACATGAGACAAAGGAATGTATCACTAACTGTATTTACTTCAGATCTTAATATAGCATAATTTCCACAGTATAGTGAGCAGTTGAGTTTGAGATTTAGAGCTAAATTTGATTTCATTATTTTGTTTTGATTATTGACTCAAACTTCCTAGTTCTGAGCAAGTCACTTAACTCCTCTTTACACATTTTCCTTATCTGTAAAATGGGTATAATAATGTAAATAATCTCACTGTAGTGTTGAGAGGATTCAATTTGTTAATATAATCAATGTGCTTATAGAAGTATGTGGCATATCAGCATTCAATCAATATTAGCTATCAACATCGATAGAAATTACATTGCTGGGAAGAGAGGTTTTGCATTACCTATCAAAATATACCATATCACTGCTCCATTAGAAGCTACCCTCATCCTTCTTTGAAGACTTTTGTGTGTTCTACCTTCCCTCCTTACCATTTTCTCTCCTGCCACTCAGGATAGCAGAGTATTTGCTCCTGGCCTCATAGGGATGTCAGGAGGATTCAGGAGATAACATCCATAAGGCACATGAAGCTCCCTGGAAGGAAGGTGTTTGATAAATAAAAGATTATTACCATTGCCAGTGATATCTTATATTTCTCTCGCCCTTTTCAGCCCAGAGGGATCCCGAAGTGGTTTGCAAAACTTGAAGCACAAACAAGAATCATTCAACAAAAGCTGAGATGAAGCAGTCACTGCACATACAGTCATTGATTCTTCAGAGCCTCCAGCGATCTAAAGCCACTGCTTCCACCAGGGGCATAAAAAGCACTGAAATTGATTCAAAGGGTGCTTTGAGATATAAAGTACTTTGAGGTCAGTCCATTGAGCAGAACAGGAGACAGACACTGGGTAAGACACTCAAAATGATGTGGAAAATCAAAAGTCAATGAGGAAAACCAGCAGGTCG
Source organism: Neophocaena asiaeorientalis asiaeorientalis (assembly GCF_003031525.2). NCBI lineage: Eukaryota > Metazoa > Chordata > Mammalia > Artiodactyla > Phocoenidae > Neophocaena > Neophocaena asiaeorientalis. Next base: position 17,053,645 of record NW_020173674.1, on the reverse strand, counting down.
ATTTCCAAACTAAACAAGGATGAGGCATGGTTCAATATGGAATTCCCTTGTAGTTTTCTATTCCGTATTCTTGCAGTCTTATATGGTGAGTCTACCCTCCATAAAACAAGCTGTTCCTTTAAGACAGTCCAAATTAAAAAAAAAAAAAAATCCTGCAAATATGTAAACATGACCCTAGTCCTTCAAAATGAATCCTACCCCAGCACAGCATTATTTCAGAAATCAATCTAAAGTACACTACTCTTGAATCCAAGCTTTCTCATCTGAACTGTTGGCATAGCTCTGACTTGAAATCTTGACTGTGTCCACTAATTCTGCCTTATCTAATGCAAAGACTCCCACTGAAGTTATCCTAGTAACCAAACCTTGGCTACACTTTCCATCTTCCTTCCAGCCTGCTGCCTTGACTCTGGAATTTAACCCTGCATCACATGATTCTTTGTGATCATTGATAGTCAACCACTGTAAGTCAACATTCAGACCAGGGGCTGAATTGCTAGTTTATACTGGCCTCTTTGCTCTGTGACCTACAGTTAAGCATTCTACCGTGAAACACGCTACGGGAATATCCCCAAATCATGTGACTCGATTCATCCCACAAATATCAAGTGGGAGTAAGTAAAATGTTTATAGCCAAACATACCCTATATGTACAATCAAAACAGTCATTTGAAGAAAGATAGTAAACTTTTAACTTTAGGCTCCTAATTATATCTTCCTCATTAAACCTGCCTTCTCATACCTACACCACAAAGAAGTTTTGGAAACACACTAACAATATTAGAAAAGAAGCATAATGAATTAGAACCATCTCCACTAGGTTCAAAAGTAAACTATTAAAGTAGAGTAATTTTAAAATTTTGGAAATAAAACATAATGGAATAAAAAATAACAAATGGGATTAGTGTTGATTACATTTGGACATGAAAATTAGTCACAGCTATTTATCTTATACCCTATACCAAAGAGAAGTCCATAGAGATGCAAGATTTAAAAATTTTTTAAAGCCTTAAAAGTACTAGAAAAAAATACTGGAGAATTATCTTATGATCTCAGGGGTGGGTGTGGTTAATTCAGCGTGACATTAAGTCTAGGGATTATATAGAAAAAAATTTTAATGCTATTACAGAAAATAATAAAGCCCAAGGCCATCAAAGTGTGTAAAATTTTTAAAACGAGAAAAAAAATTTGTAATTTAAATGAAAAAGAAAAGAAAAGCACTGTTGGGGTAAACCATGCCTATAATATAACAAGAAAAATTATAAAAACCTAAGAAGAAACTGAAGAAAAGAGAGGCAGAATAGAGTTGCAGAAGATGAAGTATAACATAAAGACAAGATTAACATCATTCATAAACAAACTCCATGTAAATTAAAACAATAATGAGGTGCCATTTCTGAAGAGTACTGATGAGAGTAGAGAGGAAAAATCATTGGTATAAAGTTGGTGGGGACACAAATTAGTACAATATATTTCAAGGCAATAATTTTCCAATTTCAATTTTTACGTGGTTCTGTCCTTTCACATAGCATCTTCAATTCTAGAAATCTATTCTAAAGATACATCTACACAAATATATATGAATTGAGAAAAAAATTACTTACTGAAGCAATGCACATAGTAGAGAAAAACTGGAAATCTCTTCTGTGTCCATCACTACGTGTTAGAAATGATGCAGAAATAAATGTATATGAACCACTTGAAAATATGAAATAAGCACGCTGAAGAAAAGTACAATCTCATTTTTGAAAAGAAATTCACACACATACGTAAGGGTGTGTCAGTGTGTGTGGTGGGTGAATATAAAAATATTTGAAAAGATATATACCAAAATGTTACCAGCGCTTATCTTTGGGGCATAGGATAGCAGCACTCTTCTCTTTCTGCGTTTTAGAGGTCTTTATTTCAAATTTTTTATTGAAAACGTTTTCTAAAGTCAGTAAAAGATACTAAAGGAAACCAAAGAAGAGCAATGTGAGGAAGTTAGAGAACAGCATTTATAGCATGAAAATATTTGAAATAGTGCGCATCAAATCAATACTTTGAATATCTTTACGGAAATCTAGTATTGGTAATTCAATCTGAAAGTGAGATTATACTGAGATTTCACCAATTTTTTTTACAGTATATTATTTTTACTTTACAGCACCACTCAGCATTAGAAAATACATTAAAACCTGACCATAAATATGGTCCTGGAGACCAATCTCAGTACTGTGTTAGCCACCATCACTGAAGAGTTTGTGTTGACACAGGGGCATCTCTGTAGCCTCAAGTCTCTTTATCAAAATCATAGTGATAATGTCAGCTTCTCATTACATTTGTGCAATTTAAGGGTGAGTTAGAGATAGTGCCTTGACCTGTTTCAGAAGCAAGTACTATAAAAATATTAATTTAACTTGGAACGGAGCAGAAGGTGCAGTAAATGTATCCAATCTTCCCAACTCATTTATGGTTCCCAATTCTTTAGGATTGAATGTTCACTAATATAATGGTGATACATTTTTACCACGCCTGAGACACAGCAAACTCTCAGCTTTTGTCTGTTTAATTGAATTAAACTGATCAGGATTTTTTTGGGTATATTTTATGTTGGCCCAGTAATCTGAAAAGTGGTTGAACCACAAGTAATCACTGGTTCAGTCATATAATCTAGGGATTCATTTATAGGAAGGATCACTGATGCTTCAAATTGAGCCCCTCTTCCTTATTCATATTGATTATTATTTCTATATTAAGTTTGTTGTCAGTGGCCAGTGTATTCTAGGTGGACAGTATGGGGAAGGAAGAAGAGAAACAGTAGGAAAAAGAAAAGATATCTTGGTAACAGAATGTCAATAGAATAATCAAGTTTGACAAGAGAAAGTTAGGACCCAAACCATCTTCTACAGTTACTTAAATAAATGTTGTCAATTAAAACAGCATGTATGCTGTGAGTTGCTTAATTTCTCAAATTGTATTTTCTTATTTCCAATAATACGTATTTTACATTTAAGAATGAAATAATTTAACGTAAGAGAAGTGCCTGGAGCAGTGACTGGCACATAGTAGGCACCCAAAATATCAATAATGCTAACAATATTTATTCCTGTATCCCAGTGGTTCTCAACCAAGGGCAATTTTGTCCCCCAGGGGAAACTAGGCAATGTGTGGAGACATTTTTGGTTGTCACGGTTTGGGAGGGTACGTAATGCTGGCATATAGTGAGTAGAGGCCAGGGATGCCGCTAAACATCCACGATGCAGAGGATGGTCCCACAACAAAGAATTATCTGGCTCAAAGTGTCAACAGTGCTAAGGTTAAAAAACCCTGCTTTAGTCCCTAGTTTCTGAAATCCAGTATCTCATGGTCGGAGACAGAGGAACTGAAAGAGCACATTCTGACAGCACATATAGACATACAGACACAATCTAGGAAGATTTACTTAGAAATCTTCCCTTCTTTTTCTCAAGCACTACAACGGTCTATTTGGCGTGCCCTGTGTTTACCATTCAAATTACATCACTCCTTTGCCACAGCACCTCCAAGCCCTTTTCCTTCTGTATCTGGACTGTCCATGTTCTTCACTGTTGCAGTGACTGTATTCCTTCCCTCCCCAAGGTCCCGTCTGTCTCCTTATGGTCTTTAAAATCCAATTTAACTGGGTTAAATTGCCTTTATACTCCTCCACTCCTCTGTAACAGCAAGTCCCTTTAATTCTTTCTCAGACTCAGTCCCTCCTCTCACTTCTACCACTCACTAATTGAAGTTAATATATTAGCCTTAATTTACTTTGGGAATCTAAATAACACACCATAGAAGTTAGCATGTATTCATTTTTTTGCTATCCTGCTACAACAGTGAAGTTAATAAAATTGACATCTAACTACAACTAACTAGCATAGTCTTATTAAAACTGAAACAATGAAGCAAGCAGTGAAGATCGCATTACCCATCTGATGCACTCTCCTATAGGAGCCACTAGTCACCAAGACTATTGCTCAGCGTCCCCACATTGAGCTGAACTGATGGACAGGGTCAGCCACACTGGATAGTTCACAGGTGGGCTCCAAGGGACAGGAAAGAAACCTGGAACTTCACTGAATGTTTAAAACTGAGTGGCAATCCTAGAATATGATAAGATTGAAGAACATTTAGGATTAAACCAAAGAAGCTGGGTCTTGTTAGTATCAAGAAACAAGGGAGGAACACCTGTGAAGGAGGTGACACTGGACAAGAGGGAGAGATACGCAAGAACCAATCAGAATGTGGGAGGCAAGCTTCAAGAACTGCTGCGACAGCAGGTCTGTGTTGCTCGGGTCTATTTCTCGTAGTCTAAGTGTTGAATGGATGTCTTGCTCTGTGTTTAAAGCACAAAGTCAGAGCTGAGAAACAGAGACTCTGAGTGCAGGAGAGAGTCAGAGGAGACCCATCACTCCTCCCCACATCCAGGAGGGCACATTATTAAAGCCATCTCTGGTGCAAAGAAACTAAAAGAAATTGTGAGCTCCTGGATTTTCAACCAGACATGGTTTATTAATCACAAGAGCAGGAAGGATAATTTTGCTTTAGATTAAAAGCTGCATTTCAAAGGTCCAAGTTCTGTTTCCAGGTACATCAAATGCCAGGTTCTTTTAATAGGAATGATAAGGATAGCGCTACCTTATAGTCATACACACTTCAGACAGCTATCACTTGTATTGTCTCATTTGATCCTCGACAAAATCCGTGAGATCAGAGGTTCAAGCAATCACACTGCCAATTTAAAGAATTTGGAAACTAAGACTCGGAGTATAGTGACTTCAAGTCACATGCTAAGGGCATGGGTAAAACTATAACTCAATCTACTGCTCTTAAAAACGATTCCCATCCTCCTATTTCTACTTGAGAAACTATATACTCTATATGCACACCTACTTGCTAAGTATCAGACCTCAGGGAAGTTACTTATCTTCCTTCAGTTTGCTCATTTGTAAAGTGGGTTAAATAATAGGACTTACCTCATAGGGTTGTGGTGAGGATTAAGAGTTAACGCAAGAGTTAATGTTAGGCTTTAAAGATTTCTAATGTGTTCCTTATGAACACTCAGTAAGCCTTAAGTTTTCTTTTTATTTTTCAAGCTTTACTAGTATAAGGTAATTTAACATGTAAGCTTTTATGCTTACAAGGAAGTGAGTAAAATTATCCTTATTTTATATACTGTTAAGATAACTGAGATGCCAGTTACTATTTCTGCATTAACCACTCCAAAAAGTAGTGGCAGAAAAGTCATTTTGTTACGCTCACAGAGATTTTGGATCAGGATTTTGGACAAGGCACAGCAGAGGAGTCTTGTCTCTGCTCCACATGGCCTATAGCCTCAGCTGAGAAGACTAGAAGGCTAGGAGTGACTCAACGTCTGGAGGATGGAATCTGGAGGCATCTTCATCACATACCTGAGGCTGAAGCTGGCTGTTGGCTGAGACCTGAGCTGGGCTGTGGGCCGTGGCCCCTCTCTGTGGCTTGGGCTCCCTCCACAGCAAGGCAGCCTCAGAGCTCAGGGATCAGGATGGAAGCAGCCTAACCTTTTTTATGACCTATTCTTGAAAGTCACACAGCATACGTTCAGCCACATTCTGCTGTTTGCAGCTAATTACAAGACTGTCCAGATCCAAGGAGAGGGAGATGAAACCCCACCTCTTGATGGAAGAGCAGCAAAGCACAGGGGATGGCAGATACTGTTGCAATCATCTTTAGAAAATACAAGATGCTATACAGAGGAAGATAGGATTTGCCAAATATTTTTTTAATTACTGAATACACCAGAATAAGAATTCACAGCTTTTGATTTGTAAAGTTCTGTTCTTTCACTGGCCTCTCGGACCTTGCTCTCCTTTGTAAACAATGACGATGAATCTTACATGTTCACTGGCAAGTACGCTGAAAGACTTGGCCCTGCAGGGATGCAACTGAGGGCAAGTAGGTCACACCAGGAAGGCATCTAAATAAATTCTACAAACTTGTAATGGGAGTTTACTGTATGTTAGTCTTCTTTCTTCCCCATGCCTTCCATACTACCACCTCTTTTAATCCACCCTCAGGGAGGAAAAATACTAATCAGCATTGATTAGATTCCAGAGCATTGATTGGGCTCCTTTTACAAGTGGGCAAATAACTATATCTAGCTCCAGCATGGTGCTTTCGCTTCAGCCCATGTGACTACCCTCACTTTCGGCTCTCTTCCATCTGGTCCTTCCTTGTGAGCATTTTTCATCACCTCCTCTTCTGTCAAACTGGTCCATTATCACCTCTCCTGCATTACATAATAGGCCCTAACTCACCTCCCTCTTGTATTCTCACACCCCACAGCCTTTTTTCAAAGCACCAGCCAGAGTGATCCTTTTGAAAACTAGGTCAGATGATGTTATCATTCCTCTACCTTCTGATTCCCATTTCACTTAAGGACTGTATAGAGCATCCTTGGAAAATTCTGAGATAGACAGGCATAGATTTGATCTGAGCAGGATCTAGGAATTCCTGCCTTCCTTAGCCTCAATGCTATCCAGTAGTTCTCTACTGTAGTAAACAAAAAAGATGTCTAAAGATGTCCACACCCTAATCTCTGAAACCTGTGAATATGTTGTGACACATGGCAAGAGGAAATTCAGGCTGCAGATGGAATTAAGACTCTTAATTAACTGGAGATATGAGAGAGTATACTGGGTTATCCAGGTGGGCTCAATGTTATCACAAGAGTCCTTATAAGTAAAGAGGAAAGGAGTGTCAGAGTCAGAGAGACACAACAATGGAAGCACTTGAGGTCAGAGTGATGCAACTGCCGACTTTGAAGAAAGAGGCTATAAGCCAAGGACTTCAAGTGACCCTACAAACCAGAAAAGACAAGAAACCATATTCTCCCCTAAAGTCTCCAGAAGGAGCACAGCCCTACTCATATCTTGATCTTAGGGCAGTGAGATGCATTTCAGACTTCTGACTTGTAGATATGTAAAATAATAAATTTGTGTTGTTTGAAGCCACCAATTTGGTGGTAACTCGTTATAGTGGCAATAAGAAACTAATATACCTACCATAATTTCTAACTAATGCCTTCATAATTAGCACTACCATCAAAAGAAGATCCAGCCCGAAGGTGTACGGTTCTGCTACAGCATTTGATAGAGAGAAAGGCAATCTTTACTGGTTCTGTCATTCAACTTACATATGCCCCAAAGGGTGAGATTTGAGTCCCTATTTTCATCAAGTACATAAAGCAAATGTTATCACCAATCATAAAGTTTTGTTGATAAACTTTATTTTCTATATTCCAAATGCCATCCAAATAACAACTCTGGCTAAAGCTTTTATTTTTTTTCCCCCTTTCTCTAGACACATATTCTGAAGAGGTAGCTAGACTAGACCAGTAAAAAAATAATATCTCCTTCCTTTTAGCAACTGATGAAACATACATGCTTTCCACTCACACTAAAAAAAAAAAAAAAAGAATTTAAATTAAAATGCATCTTTCATTTTCCTTTTAGCAACTGATGAAACATACATGCTTTCCCCTCCCCCTAAAAAAAAAAAAAAAAGAATTTAGATTAAAATGCATCTTTCATGAATTATGATGGATTGAAAATTTTTAATTTAGCCCAATTCAAGTAAATTCCTACCTCTTTCTTCTAATTATACCATTTTCCTCATTTTTTTATGGAGACTAGAGATCAAGAAAGAAAGAGCACTAGAAGTTGATTTTTTTTAAGGAAATGTGTTCTCTCAATTCGAAATGGGAAAGGCTTTCAACAGCAGGTCTGTAGATTTTCGAAAACCCTAATTAGACTGAATTAAATGACTAAAATGCTACTAATTACTTTTTAATTTCAAGAGAGATGTTTACAAAGCACAGTATAATGAGTAATACAGCACTTCAAATGATTACTAATGTTGCCATTTTGTCTGACTTAATCTCAATTAGTATAAATCACATTGTCATCATTGTTAATTGCCATTTCTTTCAAGCAAAATGCTAATTTCTCTTTATAATGTTACAATTGCTGTTTGTTTTCTTCAAAATATTCCACTTGAAAGGCCTAATAAAGAGAACATTTATAGCCCCCATATTTTCTGCAGTTTGAGGCAAATGCATTTGTTTCTTTTTATCCTATTTGGAATGTAGTGGTAATTTCTATTTACTTTTTAATAAAAAGAAACTTTTAACTTTGTTGTCATGCCAAATGTAAATTCATGGGTAGTTATGGTTCCACAGAAGAGTCCTTTTCCATCTGAATGCCAGGTAGAGTTTTCATTAATGAGATCTAAGAGGCATCATTTATGTTTCACCTCCCTGAAGAAATTCATCATTAGAAAAGGGAGGAAACAGCTTGTAATCAAGAGAATATATCAATAGAATTGTTCCGGGTTTTTTTCCTCCAGCTTCTTTCTGCTGTTCTTCTACTCATGTGGAAGTAAAATCTTTCCCTTGAGGCAATTATCTCATCCACCGTAGACTACTGGTTTTCCGTTTCTCTGTCACTGGATATCCTTGGGAAATTTCCCCCCAGTTTTAACTGTCATAAACATAGGAAACCTTAAAAATCATGAAGACACAAGAATTCTCAAATGAGATTTTAACATTATACTATCATTTTAAGAGCTCTTCTAGACTTAAGCCCATTCTTCTTGGAAAAAAACAAAACAGTTTAGGAATTAAATAGTAACATTTTTTTTTCTCACACGGATAGTTTTCTTAAGTCTTCAGTGCTTTATTTATGTGGTGTCCGATAAAAAAATTACCCCCGAAGCTTAGTAGCTTAAGAACAAAACATTGTTTTCACTCACGATTTTGTGGGTAAGGATTTGGGGATGGGCTTGGCTGGCTGGTTTGCCTGTGTGCTATGTACCACAGCTGGTACATGGAAGCAGCCAGAAACGCAGGGTCCACTCCCAAGAGGGCCTCTTCGTGCACATGTCTAGCAACTTAGTGCCTCTCGGTTGTCTTACTCCACACAGTGACTCATCCTTCAGAACCTGCTCTGTGGTTTGGGCTTCTCAGAACGGGATGGCCTCAGTGTAGATGAACTTCTTTCATAGAAAGTCATTCCAAGAGACGGAGAGAAGCTGCATCTTAGAAGTTCCAGGGTGTCCCTTGCCCCATATTCTTTTATTCAAGCACATAATTAAGGCCTGCACAGATTCAAGGAGAGCTTAACGATGCTCTCTCAAAGGGAGGAGTAGCTAAGAAGCTGCATCTACTTTTACTCCACCACAGTACCTACAGCTTATGTGCAAGGTAACAATATAATGAAATGATTTAGAATGTAAATAGATATTCATGGAAAATCTTGATAACATCCTTGCTTAGTACAGTTGCCAGTCTTTTCCCCTCCAAAACCTAAAATTCATGTGCTGAACTGTTTCCCCCTCCCCTCCCCAATCCAAATTCATATGATGAAGCCTTAACCCCCAATGTGACAATATTTGGAAGTAAGGTCTTTAGAAAGTAATTAAGTTTAAGTAACGTTGCAAGAATGGGGCCCTAATCCAATAGGACTAGTGGCCTTATAAGAAGAAGACTCTCTCACTCTCTTGCTCTCTCTCTCCCCACCCCCACTCCCCCCATCTGTGTACACTCAGGAAAGGCCATGTGAGGATAAAATAGCCCTCTCCAAGCCAGGAGGAAAGTCCTTACCAGGAACCAGATCAGCTTGCACCTTGATCTTGGACTTCACAGCCTCCAGAACTGTGAGAAAATAAATTACTGTTGTCTAAGCCACCCAGACTATGGTATTTTGTTACAGCAGCCCATATAACATACATTTGGGATCGTATATGATTTACATGATAAAATTATAATTTGGGGAAGGTTTATTATGTTTACTAGCTGCAGAGTTCTGTTGATTTTGGCCTCCTCAGTATCCATTTCTCCTTCTGTTAATAGCAAACTAACTTTTTTCTTTAAGAATTCACCCTTCTCCCTTTGGATACAGTATTCTGGGACTGTCAACCAAAGACCCCTTTACTTTTTTTGGCCAAGAGGTGGATATTTTACTTGATCTAGGCCAAAAATGTTTTTTCTATAGGATTTAAATCACAAGAAGAGCGACACAAAGATGAAAATTATTTTTGGTCTTCATATTTCCTGATGTTGGTACCCTGCAACTTCTAACACTTAAATCTTCTCCAGCACCTTTATCCTAAGCTTTCCCAAACATGGTCTTTCAGGGTGTTTCCTTTGATTCTGTGAGCTACTTTTTAGTTTTGATGTGTTGTTGCTGCTCACCATAGCACCATTTTCTATTTCTTCAAAACAAACCCCAAAAAAACCCTAACAGACATCAAAATTGGGACAGTGAGTGGGGTTACCCATAAACACTGGAATGTAAGCTCAATGACTGTGATGATACAGCAATCACCAATCATTAGGCATTAACTATATAATTTCAAAATACATTAAGCAAACACTGATAGACATTAAAGAAGAAAATAGTGAATCCACAGTCATAGTTAAAGATATATAATGGCTATAATCAATTTAAAAAGGGAAAAGAATAAGTCAGCATTCAGGATAGTTAAATTAGTATCTTAAAACTTAGTGTCACCCTTATATTTCTTTAGCCTTTCATGCTTTGAAAACATTTTTACATGTATTCATTCATATGAACTTCTCCTCACCTGTCTAAAGTAAACCAGGTAAGCAAGGAAAAATGCGATCTGTGGAAGAGCTGGAATAGTTTAGGATGCAAGTCTTCAGGTTTCAAATGGTATTCTTTTCACTATACTTCTGGTTATGCAGCTTCTTGGCTCTACCAGCCAGCTCGTGAATCCCCGCTCATGATGTGAGCTTTCAAAGCAGTAGATACGTGCTCCTAAATGATAATTCACTAGATAAATTCACAGAGACATCAATCTAAACAACGACTAGAAGTTGCTTGTTCTAGTTCCTGACCTACAGTGAGTGTTCAATAAATGGCAGTTATTACTACTACTGCTGAATACCCTGCGAAACTCTCTATTATTTCTAAGCTGACTTTTCCTTTAGCTGTGTTCCAAGAAAGTCAGTTGTAGTACTCAAATCACTCGTTGGTCTCAAAATGCTCTTCTGCATGAGATCTCAACTTTAGAACCTTTCTCTATGGCAGTAAGCCTTGAAAAATCATTCATTAAATGGTACGAGACATGGATCTAGATGAAAACAGAGAATGCAAACCTTCCACAGCTGGGCAATTGCTGTGCTTTGAACTTCTCTTTTGAAGACCATAAGGTTACCTTTCCCTCTCAATTCTGCTGATCCAGTACGAAAGAAAATTCCTCCAGACAGCACCACAGCATCTGAATTCCACCAAAACAGCTGAATTTCTTTTGCAGACACAATTAGTTGGTACGTCACAAAGTCTTGTCTTTGAGACTGATTCTAGAACCAGGTTGTAACACAAGTTGGAGTCTAATAAAACCAGTGATATTTACTCCTTAATGCAGTCCCTCTTTCCAGGGTGTGCTTTCTCTGAGGATTGATTACAGTTTTTATTATGTGAGCTTGTAAAATGCAAAATGATTAAAGGTACATCTATTTTTTTAAATCCCATCTCTGTTATTTCTTTAGTCAACAGAGCAGAGTCCTAGCAGTTTCACATATGCTTACATAAAAGGTCAAGTTTAGCCATCAGCACTGAGAAAAATTTTAAAAGGCAAGATTGCTACATAGTGATGAATTTGAGGCGTACTTCCAGGCTGACTACAAGCTGAAGGACTTGTGATCTTTCAAAAAGTTCCCCATTTCGTTTCTCTTCCCCAGCGTGAGCCTCACTGAACAGATCCATTTCCATATCATTATAGAACATGAAAAGGAAATCTCTTCTCCAGAGCCACAGCTTGGAGTCATTCTGTTAAAGTCTCTTCCATCTTCCCAGACCCCATTGCCCATTTCTTTGACATTCCAGGACACCTCTCAGTTTTGACTTCCACTTTGATTTACTCTCCCTGCAGGCTGCCAAGATTTCTCATCCTTCCTTTCTGAAAATCAGATCTGTTCATTTCTTCTCTGTCCCATATCAAACTTCCCAATTGCACATTTCCTTTAGGAATTTTCATGTGGCAGGAAAAAAGATCTCAACAAAACTGTTGTGGATGGAGAGTGACTGAAGTGTAATTGTGAAATGCATGCTCAGCATAGCTTATACCAGAACGTCAGGCAACAGGGTAATAGATTACTGAGTGAGCCACCTCTCCCCAGATGTGGCCTTGTTAACCACAGAATAACACACACACACACACACACACACACACACACACGTTCCAATGTTCCCTCTCTCCCCTGGAGTGAAGGCAAACCTGTAAAGAACACCCACCCCACCTGTCCAGTGGGTACAGGCTGCTGTTATCCAGGTCACAAGAAGCAAGCATGGGCTGTGGCGTAACTTGGACATGGTGGGAACTGAGTTGGGGCAAAGAATTCAAGATCATTAGAGAGGAAGTAAAGCCAAGCCTCAGATCCTAGAGATAAGTATACAGCTGCAAATGTGATACAAAACCAGAAGTTAGAAGGTAAAGAATCAACTGTGTGAGACAGGTGTTTGGGGGGAGGGGGGAGGTCATACGTTCTGGGTTCAAATTCCAGCACAGGTATTGACTGACTGGAGGCTTTGGTAACTTTCCTAAACTACTATAATCCTCCATTTTTTCACCATTTAACTGAGTTCAGTGTTATCTTCCTCTAATGTCAAGATGAGTATTAAATGAATTAATGGGTACTTACTGGCATGAGTATTGTTTAAAATACTAAACTCCTATGGAAATAAAGGAAGACCAGTCAAGTGAGAATAAGCAAAAGCTATTTAATCAGAGCTTGCTCTATCAGAGGGGTCAGCCACCATCACTTCCATTTGGCAGAGACTCAAAGGCAGCCAGAGGAGTGGAAAAGCTTTATAATTGTAAAAAGGAAGACTTCAGGTATGCTCTGAAGTCTGTTGGCATGGGGAAACTGGAGGTGAGCTAGCTAGGAGCTGGGCATCCTACATGATTAGTTACAGGACATATTTAACTATTTCTAATTGTTCCTAAGTTGGAAGCAGGGACAAAAGTTGTAAAGCTCTCAGTTACTAATCAAACTCCAGCTATTTTAGGCCAATTGTTACAGGGTTATTGTTTAGCTTCCTTGGGCTTGTTGCTAGAGATAGTGGTCTGACTTCCTGCAAGACTGACTTCTAGCAGGCTGGCTTCCTGGGCTGGTTACTATAGATAAGGAGTTAATTTCCTGGGATACTTGTTGCAGATTGTGGGTCAGAGTTCTTTTTTACATATGGTCTGGCCAATGTCTGTTTGTATATTCAGTCTCTCACTTCTGTAGTTTTCACTTCTCTTAAGTAAATGACTTCCTAGACCTCTCCCACCAAATCTTACCATCTGTTTCAGTGCTTCAGGGAAAGGGTAGAAATAGGCAGGAACACTGAGGCTATTGCTCAACTTTTGTTTTTAAATTAAAATTTAAATGTATTTTAAATTAAATTACTCTAAAGACAATAGTCTCTAGAATAGCAGCTTTTGCAAAGAGAGGAAAGAGATCTCTAAATTCCAAAAGACTTCTTCACGTTAAGATGTAATCCCAAATTACTCAGATCAAGGAAATCCTCATGGCTCGATGTGAAAAGTCCTTTTGCAGTTTTTTTCCAGGGGGAGATAATAAAAAAGACAAAAAAGAAGAGAGAAAGCTTTCTGCCAAGTTGCTCGGGCATCCTAGGGTCAGGAACATACTTGTTGAACTGAAATCATATGATATTTAATGGCACCTAGAGGATTCTCAGTTCCTTCCATCCTCAAGAACACCTGAACTGCTACTATTAATAAATCACCCTGTAAAGAGATGCATTGTTTCTTCACCTCCTCTTAAAAAAAAAAAAAGAAGTCTGGTCTTTATTGTGTTCAGTCCTTTCTATGCATTACATTTAGGAGACATTTACACAGAGGGTAAGGAGTCAGCCATGATGGTAAGGAGACTCAAAGCTATGTCATATTAGAATGCAATAGGATTTCTTAACCTCAGCACTGCTGACATTTTGGACTGGATAATTCTTTATTGTGGGATCTGTCCTATGTACATTTTAAAGCTTAGCAGCATCCCTGGCCTCTACTCTCTAGATGACAGTGGCACGCCCCTCCCCAGTTATAACAACCAAAAATGTCTCCAGACATTGCCAAATGTCCTCTGGAGTACAAAACTGTCCCCAGTTGAGAATCGCTGGAAAGTAAATATTCCTCACAGAATTACCTGAAGAACTTGTTTAAAATTATTGACCCCAAGGATCCACTGTGGTGATTCTGACCCAACAGGAATAGAAAACTGTATGCTTTAAAAGTTCCTCAAATGTCTGACGACCAGCCAGTTTGGAAATTCCTTTTTGGTTCCTAACCATGGACAAGAAATGACTCAAAGGGACCTTATAGCCATCTTCAAATATATAAAATTTTACCTATAGAAATGAGATTCAACTTTTTCTGAGTAGCTATAAAGAGGAGGGAGCTCTGACCAAATTATAAAACAAAAATGAAAGATAATTCTAACAGAACAGTAGATTTTTAAATTGAATTTTAGTTGGTTTATAATACTATGTTAGTTTCATGTCCACAGAATAGGGATTCCATACTTTTGCAGATTATACTCCATTATAGATTATTATAAGATAATGGATACAATAGATTTTTATAACTGAAGGTATTTAAAGAAAAGTTGAATATCAATTTGTCAGGAAAGTTGTAAAAAAAAAAACATAAATCAAGGAGACTCTGAACCAATGACCTTCAAGGCATATTCTAATTCCTAATTAATATGATTCTATTTAAATAAATTATGCCTTAGTGTGAGTTACAACATTAGATCCTTTCCAGTCTAAATAGAAATAAAGGAAAAGGAATTAATGTTATTTCCATCTAAATCACAGGTTCTCGATCTTCGGTAGACAGCAGAACCACCTGTAGAGCTTTTAAAAGGTACAAATATTTGAGCACATGGGAAGTGAGACACATTGGATTACTCCGTGACAGGCTCCCCTTACCTCAACACTTAGACATAAGTTTATCATTTTGCATTTACAGATGAGAGCACTAAACATAAAAGATTACACAGTTGGCTCGGGCCACATAATTTCTGAGTGGTAAGAAAGGAATCTAGTTCTCTCTGACTTTAAAAACCAGTTCTCTTCCTCATGAGCCCCACAGTGACTCACCAAAGGGAAGGAAGGAAAAGCAGATACTTTTGAATGGCTGCTATCTTCCAGGACTTTTGTGGGTGACCTCAGAAAACCGTTAAAATGACCTTCATCTTTATGACAGTTTTGTTTCATGTTAACCAAAGGGCAGAACTAAAATAATGAGAACTGGAAAATACAGTTGTTATGGAAAAGGGAGAAAAAATATATGTTTAAAATAAAATTTAGTGAGCCTTAATGTCCCCGAGAGGAACATGTCTACAGAGAAGAAGGTGAATCATCATGCCGTGTGCCTGAGGAGTCTGTCACCTGGCACCGTTTACGCAAATTCCTTCCACTGCTGAAAGCCGTGATCCACACTTCACAGTGTAGTTCAGACTTCCAGCCCTAAGGTATCACCCCAAAATATGAATTTTCATCAGATTGAGGAATTAGCTAGGATTTCTATCATATCCTAACCATATGCTGCTTTGACCCCCAGTACTGAGATGTTTCTCATGATGGATAAGGATTCAGTTTGCATTAGATATGAGTAGCTATGATATGATGGTGGAGGGGAGTGGGAGGGGACAAGGCAGGGGGAATCAAGCTGATGAGTTAGTATAAACTTGAAAAAACCCCACAAAAGAACAGAATTTAGGAATAACAATAATCAGTCATAGGTATTAAGTGCCAGAAGATGTGCTAAATACTTTACATACATTTAGCACAATTAATAGTTTCAAACAGGCTTTATGTAATCATTGCATTTTACACCTAAAGAAATGGAGTCAAATAAAGTACTTGCCCAGTGTCACACAGATTGGACACATGGATGCAAACCAAATCTTTCTAACTTTGGTATATGTACTTCCAGTATGTATCCACCCACTGTCCGTTTTGCTCCCACACAGATCTCTTCCTTCTTCGAGCACCAGTAAATGACTGACTATGTGGGGATGTCAGGCAGGAATCCCATGGTTTCATTCCACTCCCCTTCCACTCACTCTTTTAGGTTTTGTTATTGGAGTTCATCATTAAAAGATAATTTGGATGCCCCAGTGACTTATAGAACCTTCTAATGAACATAATAGAAGTGAGGAAGCCATTTGCATTTGAGGATGCGCTCAGCTCTCACATTCTAGCTGACTTGGGAGAATGAGTTCAGCTCGTGAGAAATCAGATTCAAAGGTCTTTGGCCTGAATATAGCTGAGCAGATGGGCAAACTTTCTAAGATCCTGAATTTGTTTCAGCAAAAGTAAGGCAGCTGAAAAGCGGGAAGGGTTCAAACTAGACCCAAAGGTATTTCAATTTTCTGCTTGAGCATCCAGGCACACTCAACGTTTACTCAGAACTTCAGAGCCCCTGCATTCTAAGAGCTGGCCCCCACACAGGTGCCACCCAGGGCAGCAGACCACCCAGGGGTGGAATTTCAGGTCTGCTAGGACTACAGACCTCAAGTGATATGTGCTTCCTGTTGCTGAACTGAAACCCTTACACTTGTCCCTTTAACTTGAGGTTTGTTTTCCCTTAAAATTCAAATAGCCTCTTTTAAAGCTGCTATCAGGAAACAGTCAGGTCCAGCAAAGTTCATTTAAAGCCACTCTAAACACAATCTTTCCATCCTTGCAGCAGACATCACCAACCGAAAAGGAGACTGTAGGTCCCACTGCTGTTGCCTTCACCCTTCACCGCCTGGAACCCCGATGCTTTTGTTGGGACCACCTTCTATCCTGCTGTGGATCCTCCTTCTTCCTTCACCCCCGCACTCCCTGCCTTTCATGCTGTCTACCTTACACATCTTCAAGGATACCTTTTGACCTCAACCCAAGCCCTCCTTGCCATGCTACTGACTCAAACTGCCCTGAGTAAACATATTCTTAATTTTCTCATCTCTAGACACCCCTGCTTTCCCACTTCTTGCCTCCAAGTGATAATAAGGTGGTGAAGTGTAACATGAACCAGAGCGGAAAATTTCATAAAGAAACAGAGAACTGTGGAAAACCCGGAGGCTGAGGCACCGGAGACGTCAAACTAGATTATCAGCCCTGTATTTAGTGTGTACCATGGAGAGATTAAAAGTGAAGACAGACCAGCAAAACCACCATGTCATGTCAGGCAATGGCAGTGTAGATACCTATATAATCTGTGTATCTGGCTACGTATTAAACCTAACAATAGTAGTATAGCAGAAACAAAACATGCATTTTTTTAACATTTCACAAACCACTTTCACTTATGTGACCTTGCTCAATGTCTTGTTCAACTCTTCCAAGTATACTGTGAGGTACGGGTTATTATGCCCATTCTAGAGATCATGCAGTTGAGGTCCAAAGAAATTAAATGCAGCAAAACTAGATAGTAATAGAATCACAGTGGGAGTCTGAGATCTGCCTGACTCTAAATAAAACGCTTGATAGAGCATCCCTGGCCCTCTGATTTTTCCCTTTTGACACAATCTGAATGATGACAATGATGGGCCCACATGAAGCAGGAGTGTGTAGGAGTGTGAATCCCAGTCCCCTTACTTTTTCTGGCTATGTGAATTTGGTTAAGTGGCTTAGTTCTTTTGTACCTTTGTTTCTTATTCTCTCAAGTAATAATTGCACCAACCTCAAAGGATTCTTGTATTAAACAAGATAACGCATACAGAGATTATGGCACATGGCTCTCACCAAACAAATGTTAACTGCTATAATTACACATCTATAATTGTTGTTATTTATTAATATGATGATGATGATGATGAAACTCCTTTAAGATCCTACAGGGGGCTTCCGGGGTGGTGCAGTGGTTGAGAGTCTGCCTGCCAATGCAGGGGATGTGGGTTCGTGCCCCAGTCCGGGAAGATCCCACATGCCACGGAGCGGCTGGGCCCGTGAGCCATGGCCGCTGAGCCTGCGCATCTGGAGCCTGTGCTCCACGGCGGGAGAGGCCACAACAGTGAGAGGCCCGCGTACAGCAAAAAAAAAAAAAAAAAATCCTGCAGGACTTGGGCTCTGTAAAGGAAGGATGCCTCCAAAGCAGGGCAAGAGTGGTTTTTGAGACCTGAGAAAGTTAGTTTCAAAAGTTAACCTGAGACTTCTTTTAAAATACTAGCTCAAAGGATAATTTCTCAGTGTTTTCGCTGTCTTGAACACTCCTTAATGACAGGGCCATATCCGGAAAGAAAAGTAGGTATTCCAAATGTACCAAAGTCAAAATTGTGATAAAGGACAACAGCATCTCCTCTATCCCAATCTTCCTGCTTCTCACATGTCTGATGTCCTTATACGTTATGGCTCTGCTATCCAATGTGGTAGCCACTAGCTATTTGTGGCTATTTGAATTTAAATTAACTAAAAATAAACAAATTATAAAATTTATCT
Organism: Neophocaena asiaeorientalis asiaeorientalis; assembly: GCF_003031525.2. Classification (NCBI taxonomy): domain Eukaryota; kingdom Metazoa; phylum Chordata; class Mammalia; order Artiodactyla; family Phocoenidae; genus Neophocaena; species Neophocaena asiaeorientalis. Next base: position 17,035,145 of record NW_020173674.1, on the reverse strand, counting down.
TATCAGTTCTCCCTAGCCACATTTCAAGTGATCTGTAGCCACATGTCACTAATAGCTACCATATTGGACAAAGCAGAATAAAACATTCCCATTATAATAGAAAGTTCTGTCGGATGGTGCTGGTCTAGACATATCAAAACCACTTTTCATAAAAATACAAGTGCTAGTAGTGTTCTGATATTTACTCTGCCAGAAGATATGGGGTTTTTTTGTTTTTTTTTGCGGTACACAGGCCTCTCACTGTTGTGGCCTCTCCCGCTGCGGAGCACAGGCTCCGGACGCGCAGGCTCAGCGGCCATGACTCACGGGCCCAGCCACTCCACAGCATGTGGGATCTTCCCAGACCGGGGCACGAACCCGTGTCCCCTGCATCGGCAGGCGGACTCTCAACCACTGCGCCACCAGGGAAGCCCTGTATTTTTTAATAGGCACCAAGGCCATGAAGCTCAGTGAAATTTTAGGCATCCCACAGCATGTGAGTAAAATATTTAATGAACTTTCTAGGATCACATAAACAGCACCATTCTGGCCATTGCTTACTTAAGTCAAGGAAAACCACTAGTTATTCATTTGAAAGGGGCTAGGGATGGCCCTCAGAAACATATGTTACCCATCAATATCTGTAAAAGGAAGGTCATCATGAATAGGGGAGAACTAGAAACATCCAAATGGTAAGGTGAGTAAAGAATGGTGTATTTAGCTATGGTAACTCATACAATGGAATGCTGGGTCACCATTAAAAACTATTTTTAAAAAATAATTCTGGAACTTCCACTTCCAGTAAGATAGAGTTTATATACTTTCCCCTATTCCTCTCTTGCTCATTACAAATAAAAACAGTGAACATAATATATAAGCAGAGGGACAAAGGAGGGGTTATATGACTGGTAAGGGAGCTACTCTGTTTGTATAGCCCTATACAAATGGAGAAAACACTAATTTTTTCATATAAAGGATAGATGAAGGGCTACTGAGATTATGGGGGATGAACCCCATGCAAGCCACGCTTGACACTGCTACTTTGGTAAGCGGAGTTGGCCATTTTTTATTGGGTTGGCCAAAAACTTCATTTGGATTTTCCATAACACCTTAAAGAAAAACCCAAACGAACTTTTTGGCCAAGCAATATATCGAAACCTTCAATTGTAGAAAACACAATATCTGCAAAGTGCAATAAAACAAGGTCTGCCTGTGTTTTCTCCACATCCTTGACAAAACTTTACTTTTTTTGGATAGTGACCATCTTAATGGGTGTGAGGTGATATTTCATTGGAGATTTTATTTACATTTCCCTAATGATTAGTGAGCATCTTTTCATGTGCTTATCGGCCATTTGTTTATCTTCTTTGGAAAAATGTCTATTCAAGTCTTTTGCCCATTTTAAATCAGAATTGTTGTTGTTGAGTTTTAGAAGTTCTCAATATACTCTGAGTATCAATCTCTTTTCAGATATATGATTTACAAATATTTTCCCCCCTTCTGTGAGCTGCTTTTGTACTCTGTTGATAATGTCTTTTGAGGTACAGAAATTTTTTTTGTTTTCATGAAGTCCAATTTGTTTGCTTTTTCTTTGTTGCCCGTGCCTTTGGTGTCAGACGGTGCCAAATTTGTTTGAAGTGTCGTGTCTCATTGCTGAATATACTTTTCCTTGCTCAGAAAGGTTGACTGGTTAATTACAATTGTAAGGAACGGTGTTTTTTGTTCCACTTACACAATGATCTTTAGCCGTGGGAAAGCAGCTTTGTTGTCTTTCCCTGGACGTAAAGAGGGCAGTTAAGATCATGGTTAGAATACTGGCTCTGGCAGAGTAACACTGTGTTCTTGAACACCAACTCCACCGCCTAAGAGCTGTGTGACCTTGAATAAACTTGTTAACCATCTGAACTTCCATTTCCTCACCTGTAAGAAGAATCATATTAGTGCCTAATTTACACAGCTCCTACAATGAATAAATTATTTCAGTGAAGTACTGAGCAGACTGCTGGTTCACTGTAAGTGTTTAGAAGCCCAAAGAACCTGCACAAAGTTCTTTCTACTCACTGTTAGCTAGGAGATTTGGTTCAAAATGCATCAGAGGAGTACATTTCTAGTATAGCCCTAATGAACGATTTAATATTGACATGTCTGTTTATTCTTACATAGGTAGTAATTAAAGTCGGATGTGGGAGCCAGAAGGTCCAAGGACCCTACAACCAAAGCTGGGGAATCTCTTCTTGCCTGGTTCTCGTGGACTCATAAGACATTAGCAAAGAAGGAACATTATGGTAGTCACCTCACAAATTGAGTAGCCATAATCATTGAGTAAGGAAAAGAATAAGAATGCAGTGTTTTATAAGTTTAGTAATGATGACATATGGGCATAAGGTACTTTTAAAATATTGAAGGCTACTATAGTAAGTCCCCTACATATGAACGAGTTCCATTCCAAGAGCATGTTCATAAGTCCATTTGTTTGTTAAGTCCCACAAAGTTAGCCTAGGTACCCCACTAACACCATCGGCTATATAGTACTGTACTGTTATAGGTTTATAATACTTTTCACACAAATAATACACAAAAAGCAAACAAACACAAAAAATAAAGAAAACATTTTTAATCTTACAGTACTGTACCTTGTTTCCATCGTTGTCGCTTGGCACTTAGTACCAGCTACATCACTGCTGCTTTTACGCTTGCTTCAGGACATCCTGGGCTTGAAATAAAGATACTGTGCTACTGTACTCTATACAGTACTGTACAGTAAAGTACACAAAAGAACAACCACTTGTAGAGAATGCACGCACGTGACAATGTACGCCAGACACGTGAACTAACTTACGTGATTGGACATGCAAAGGCACGGGCGCGTCTTTGAAAGTTCGCGACTTGAAGGTTCCTATGTAGGGGACTTACTGTACATGTTACTCACTGTTGAAAGTACACAAAAGATCAGAGCACAAAACAGCTTCAGTCCATGCTCTCATGGAGTTTATTATCTGGGCAGGATGGTGGACAGAGATGACGAACACACACATATGGTCTCTATAATGAGACTCCTAAAGCAGGGATGAGGTGAAGTGAGTGGTTGCAGGTGTGTCATTCAAGACAGGTGAGCAGGAAAAGCCCCTCTGACTTTTGAGCGGAGGCCTATGGCATTTAGGAGTAACCCATATGGAAATCAGTAGGATGAAACATAAGCAGTAAGTACAAAGGCCTTGCAGAGAAAGTCTACTGATTGCATTAAGGCAACAGTAGAGAGGAGTGAGTAAGAGAAAAACTGGAAATAATTCTCATTAAAATTTAATTGTGTTTATTACATATTAGTGCCTGTCTTCGTCACTAGAATTTAAAGCCTATGAGGACATGAACTGTGTTGATCTTTTGTACCCCTTCATCCCCAGGGAAAAGATGGTTTGCACAAAATTTACATTAATGAGGTAAGTTTTTTTTTTATGGACAAATGGAAGAAAGGAAGGAGAAATAAATAAGGGATGACGAGGGTGGCTGAGGGCTGATAGTCTGGCTTGTCTAGTTTTCCCATGAGGAGAACTTTAGGACAAAGATTTCATGGTAACTTATATAGGATACATAAATTGGTACAGCCATGGAAACATCAGGCAGTGTGACAGCCCTTACCTTCACTTATTTAAATAACTGCCCAGCATAACCCTGTTTTATACATCCAAGATGGTACAAAACACATTATGGTAGATTGAAATATTGACCCAAATTCTTCATGCATCTCTAGATCCATGATGGCCCTTTGCCACGAAACTGTTCAATGTTTCTCCCTGTGCACAGGGTGACCTGCATTGCCTCTGGATTTGGAGCTTGCCTATGTGATTTACCTAAGCCTAGAGAATCAGGTGAGATTGACCATGTGCCAGGTCTAAATTGGGTTTCAAGACACATAGAACAGAATTGGGTCACCCCAGTCATTCCAACAGAGACCAGCCAAAATGCAGAGCCACCTATTCAATCCATACTGAATACATATATATGTGCAATAAACACTTTCCGTTATATGTCACTGAGCTTATGTGGTTGTTCACTTAGTATCAAATGCAAACTGATAAACACAACCTTTCAAATTCCCTCTAAAATGTTCTTCAAGCTTCTCTTTACGACAAAGAGGAAAAAATAAAATTGTAGAACAGGAAGATCTTCCAGTTTACAAGAAATGCTATGATGAGCTCCACTTCCCACCCTGGAGACAACAGATGCCTTATTGCTCAACTCTGAAGGTCATGTCCCTGGTTCTCTTGCCATTTAAAATATATTTGATTTTCTTCTCAAATCGCTCGTAAATGATCAGCCACTGCTATATGCTTTAAGGGAACTAAACAGCCTTCATGTTTTAAGGGAACGAAATTCATCTCTACCTCTTATACAATGGAAACATATTTGAACAGAACACAACAAGTATAACAACTAGAAAATAACGTGATTTTCCTACACAGCCTGAGATTTGCTATAATCAAACTCCTTAAAGCACATACAATACTCATTTCAGCATAACTCCTTGTATTTGCAGGTGTTTCCCACTGGCTCTCTAGATGTTCAGCTGAGCTCTGTTCTGCACTAATAAAAAATGATAATGAATGCTTTTATAGTTTTTAACAGCTTACCCTCTTATAAATTGTTTAAAGAGCGTATCCGCCAGGGTTCTTGCCTACAAGCAAGAGAAAGTTCTCTTTAATAAATTAACCAGAAATGAAGGTTTGGGGGTAAATATTAGGGAGGCAGATGACTTAATTCACAGAAAAGAGTGTGATATAGGGTGAGTTTGGTCAGAACACCACTGGCACTGAACACCAGACACCAGGCACTAGGATTCTAGATATCCCTGCTGTGGTTGGAACGAATTCTCCCCTGACTTTTTACATCACTCATCACAGTCAGACTCTGAGGTAGTGGCATATGATTGGCCAAGTATATGTGCACTAAAAATCCCACAAATCAGGGAACTCTTTAGTCCCAATCAAGTGAGAACTGTGGTTATCCCATCTAAGATATCGATTTTTTTGCTTTCAAGAGCAGTAGGTAGGTGCTTGTATGCCCCCGAGACATGTAAATCAAAGATTTCCCCAAACATAGTAAGAGAATTTAAAAAATTAACGGGGCTTCCCTGGTGGCGCAGTGGTTGAGAGTCTGCCTGCCGATGCAGGGGACACGGGTTCGTGTCCCGGTCCGGGAAGATCCCACATGCCGCGGAGCGGCTGGGCCCGTGAGCCATGGCCGCTGAGCCTGCGCGTCCGGGGCCTGTGCTCCGCAACGGGAGAGGCCACGACAGTGAGAGGCGCGCGTACCGCAAAATAAATAAATAAATAACATGTACAGCACAGATATTTTTATTTAACACTCAGAAAAAATAAACATGAGATTTCCAGGGTAGGTATTATCATAACTATCTGATGTATAAAAAACTAGGAATCGTTTATTAACTCATTCAACAAATAGTTTTTGAGCATGCCAGGCATTCTGTTAGTCACTTGGGATGCTTATGAAGATAAAATTCAGGAGTGCATATTGCAGTCAGGGTGCTTTATGTAAAGGAATTTATTATATCAGATAGTCACATTTGCTCTGAAGAAAACATAAGTAGGGTAAGGAAAGTGTGATTAAGTTGGGAGAATGAAAGTCATCTATTTTAAAAATGGCAGTCAGAGAAGTACTCTCTGAAGAGGTGACAACAAAATAAATCTTCAAGTGAGGGTACAAGCATTACAAACAAATTGAACAAGAGCATTGTAGGCAGGGGAGAAGCAAGAATAAAGACCCAAGTCTGTAGCAAACTTTGCATGTTTTAAGAACAGCAAAAAGGGGAATTCCTTGGTGGGCCAGTGGTTAGGACTCAGCGCTTTCACTGCCAGGGCCCAGGTTCAATCCCTGGTAGGGCAACTAAGATTCCTGCGAGCTGTGCAGCGTAGCCAAAAAAAAAGAATAGCAAAATAGACAAACGTGCCTGAAACAGATGGAACAAAGGCAAATGAATATGGGATATGGAGGAAAAGACACAGTTATAAACCAGATCATGAAAGTTCTTACAGGGCATGGCAGACCTACTTTATACACAAATTCAGAGAGCTCCAAAAGGAGCATTTGAAAGTATGAAGCTGAATTGCAGTTGAATTAAGCTACTTGTCAAAATGAACTCCCACAATCTATAAGGGAAGCCCAAAACATCCAAACCCTCAATATTATATGCACAACGTCAAGTATTCAAAACAATTAGTAACATGCAAAGAATCAGACAAATGTTACTATAAATATCAAATTATTCACAAAATATTATTTATAAATAAACAAATAAAAGTCAGTGAGTACAAACAGGTTCCAAGATGACAGAAATGATGGAAGTAGTGGACAAGGACTTTAAAACTGCTCTTGTAAATATGTTCAAAGATGTAAAGTAAAAATATGAAACCTAACAGACAGAAAGATGCAAACTCTGAGAAAGAATCAAAAGGAACATGCAGAGCTCAAAGATACAATACATAAAACTGAAAATTCATCGGAAGGGCTTAATGGCAGAGTAGGTTCTGCAGAAGAAAAGATCAGTAACCTTGAAAACAAGGCAATAGAAGTTATAGTTTAAATAAAGAACAAGAAATAAAAGGCTGAAAAAAATGAACAGTCTCAGTGACCTGTGGGACAATGTAAAGTGGTCTGAAACATGAGAGTCCAAGAAGTCGAGAAGAGAAAGGGGAGGAAAGGTCAAATAATATTTGTCACTTATGTATCAAAATTTTCAATCTTTTATAAAACGTATACAGCTGTTTCAGGAAGCTCAGCAAACCCCAATCGGGATAAACTGCAAGAAGACGACAAGGCACAGCATGCTGAGATTGCTACAAGATAGTGATAAAACCACAGACTCACGACTCATTGTGAACCACAGCAGGATATATACATAACAAAAGACATCTAGACATATCGTATCATATCATAGTAAAGTTACTGAAAAACAAAAACAAAGAGAAAATCTTAAGAGTAGCCAAGGAGGTGGGAAAGTTGGGGATGTAAATATTACTTCAAGAATTTTAGAAAATTCCAGGCAGGATAAATAGTGCATGTACAGGCATGTGAGCACACACATACACACACATGCACACACACATCTAGATACATCATTATCACATTGCAAGATTTTTTTTAAATCTTGAAGGCACCCAAAGAAAAAAGAAACATTAACTACAGAAGGACAATGATAAGAATGACAGTAGATTCATCATTCAAAATTACGCAAGAGAAAGGAGTAACATGTTGAGAGTACAGAGGGGAAAACACCGTCCGCCCAGGATCCTATATCTAGTGGAAATAACTTTCAAAAATAAAGTAGATTTTTTCAGTTAAACAAAGAAAGAAAATTCCTTGCTGGGAGACCTGGTATGCAATAAAGAATTAACTCAGCAGTAAACAGTTAATTCAGTTGACTTGGGTGTTCAAACTCTGCACATCCCAAAGACAGATCTGGCTCTTGGGAGGTAACCTCTAAGTCCTTGGAATATTCTACCTGATTAGAGTGTCTTTTTATACCTAGGGTCTTGAGCCATGCCAGACAGCTTATGTTAACAATGTGATTTATGATTGGGGCTCTGGAACATACTATAATAGTTTGACCTCTGGTAGGGCTGGAAATTGAGTAACCAAGCCCGGTCACATGGGTCCATGCCTACTGACTCATTCCTACTAAAAACCCTATACCACTAAGGCTTGGGGGAGCTCCCTTGGTTAGCAATATTTTGTAGATGTCATTACACATCATTGCTTGAGAATTAAGCACTGCCCACATGCCTCCACTGGATGAGGATAGTTTCTATATGTTGATGTAAGTGTTAGTTGCATGTATGTGTTGACTTTATAAAATTTTCCTGAGCTGCAGATGTAATGTATTTGTGTACATTACAATAGATAAATAAGATGCATAGATAGATACTTCAATAAAAATGTATAAAATACATTATAGACATACAATTGGGGGGTACCTATGAAGACTGATATTCTTAAGACAGCAACATTATCATGCTGATGCGAAGAGTTTCAGTTCCCAGATAGTGTAGCATCACAGAAAGATCGTAAGTTTTTAAGTCAAAAGGAACTCGATCTGTTTTTTACTGGCTAGCTAGCTATGTGTTCTTAGGTAAATTCTTAATCTCTCTCAGAATCAGTTTCCTCATTTGTAGCTAGGATAATCATATTTACCTTTTAGCATTCTGGTGAAGAATTAATGAAATAGTATCTATAGAGGGACTCAACAAAGACTAGTACAACTCAATAATTTATGCAAGCAACCCTTTTCCACATGGTCGTTAAGATGATGGGGAGGAAGGGAGAAAGGAGGAGGGTAAGATGCCGAGGATATTCCAGTTCATCTAAAAACATGGCCAGGTGAACTCTTTGTTACTGTTATCTGTACCCACACCCTCAGAAACTCCTTTTCTGATTAATTTTGGTCAGAGTTGGAAGCAAAAATAATTACATAGGTAACAAATGCAGTACATTATGAACGTATCTATGCAGAGTCAAGGAAAAATAACTATCAAGAGACTGTAACTATATCTAGAGATTTTGGCATTTAAAAAAATCATCTTATATCAGCACCTTCCAAGCCATTATGGTCATTGCCAAATTTCTTCTTCTTGGATTTATAAAACTTCACAAGATACTAATCATCTTTCTCCTAATTCACAGAGGAAGGTGCTGCTGAATCTGAAGCTCCAGTAAAATAAACATATTTACTCCCCAAAACATGGCAAGTCCAGACTTGGGAAATCAGTGTTGTAAGTCGTCAGATTATTTATCTGTAGATTTCACATGTCATCCTCTGAGCCTTTGAAGATGTGGTTTCTTCATTGGCAAAATGTGGAATAGAATACCTACTTCAGAAGGACAGTTCTCTTTTAAATATACAGTCCTGCAGTTTCCATAAATACATTTCCACACTCTATGTTGTGCATCCTAATTTGGAATTAATAAGTTATAATGAGACTGTGAAGGAATTTTATAGGGAATGATAATAAGGAGAATAACATAAATATTAAGTAAAAATAAAATTTAATTTAAAAAGTACTGTGGTGCAGCAGGTACTGATATTTATGCCAGGATGATCCTGGGAAATTACTATATCCTGCTGTGAGTTAATGAGCTTCCATTTCTGGCATTTCAATCATTTAATTCTTCAGTGGCAAGATACATCAGAAATCATTGTTCTCATCATCCATTCCCCTTAACAAATGAGAAAACAGGCTCAGAGAAGGAAAGTGACTTGCCTGAGCTTACATAGTTTGTCAGTACCAAACCTGGAACTAAAGCATTTGACTCCAGTCCGAGTGCATTCTCAAGAACTCTAACAAAGAATGGAAATTTAGAGCACAGCCTGCCTAGTCAGATAAACTGGATTCAAGTCTTGCTTTGCCACTTTTCAGTAGGTACAACCCTGTACTACTTATTTATTTTTAACCCATATTTATTTTGTAAGAAAATGGCACCTATCTTAAGGACTATGCTGATAAAAAATAGAAGTAAAGACCCTAACACACTGCCTGGAACATTGTAAGAGAGCAATAAATATTAGATGTTAGCATATTCACTAACAAGTTGATATTCAAGAATGAAATCTTGACAATAATGATGCCATTGATCACTGTGAATCAGCCAGGAACAAAGATCGCCATGTGTTTTTTTTTTTCTTTTCTTTTTTTTTTTTTTAAACCCCACATTTGTTTATTTATTTATTTTTGGCTGTGTTGGGTCTTCATTTCTGTGCGAGGGCTTTCTCTAGTTGTGGCAAGTGGGGGCCACTCTTCATGGCCGTGCGCGGGCCTCTCACTATTGTGGCCTCTCTTATTGAGGAGCACAGGCTCCAGACGCGCAGGCTCAGTAGTTGTGGCTCACGGGCCCAGTTGCTCCGCAGCATGTGGGATCTTCCCAGACCAGGGCTCGAACCCGTGTCCCCTGATTAGCAGGCTGATACTCAACCATTGCGCCACCAGGGAAGCCCCCATGTGTTTTTATTACTATGAATAATGAATCAGAAAAGGTAATTTCAAAGTAAGTCATTAATTTCATTCTTCCAGCCATAGATATTGCTTACATCATGCTTCTAAATCTGCTTTCTGTTATAAATATGAGTTCATACAGGTGTCTATGGAGCAGTTCTCAGAGCCTTTGCCTACACTAATATCAGAAAGTCTGCTTAATTGTTTTCCGGACTTTCCAATAAGCTATTTCTGCCATTTAGAGAATGTAGTTAATTTTTGCGTATACCTGTGTATGTTCATTTTTATGTGGCACTGTAAATCAGAACATATAGATCCTTTGCTTTAGGTCATTCTTTAATGAGGGGACATGATAGAGTAAAAAGAAAATTGTTTTAGGTTCAATTCCACCTCTTCTACCAGTTACCTTGCCCAAACAAAACAGTAAACTTCGAATCTCATTTTTGTCAGCTGGAAATGGAGATAAAGCCACCTACCTCACTAGTTGTGAACATCAGTAGAAAAGACCTACAACCTGTCTCTCAATGCCCTCCTTTCTCCCTTCTTCCAAAAAGATACAATACTCAGTGATTAAAGGAGAGGGGAAAACAATCTAAAAAGATTACTATGGTGATAGTAATCAAAAAGATGATGAAATTTTTCTTAATCTAGATTAAGATCTATGGCTGTTTACCTCAGGGAGAAAAACAGTCCCGCCACATTTCATAACATCTGGACTACAAATGAAAATACTAAAGCAAAAAATTCACTGTTCGTGGAAGCAAATGAGGTGGGAATAACTAAAAGAATTGCTAATGCAATAATAATGACGACCAATGGGATATCCATGAGTAGAGTTTAAATAAAAAATAATTCTTTATTAGTCCTTAACAAAGTCCATTCTTTCACATGGTATGTTGTTCTCTCATTTAGCCTGAAATACCAGTTTTGGAACAGTCACTTGGATTTATGTAAAAACATGAATTTAGATATGAAAGGCAGAAGGAAGGGAAGAGAAGCAAATGGGGTAAAATAATTGACTGGTTTAAAGACACAGCCTGGCTCTTAAAATTAAATAATCCATATATTATGTCCCACATTCTTTATTTTTAGAAACATTTATTGAACCAAGTGCCAAGCATTGAACTGGATGCCAGAAATGCAGTGATTAATAACATTTCCCAGACCCTCAGGGAACTCACAGTCTAGTGGGGCAAAGAGGCAATGAAGAAGACAATTCCACCACATACTTCTATAGCACGCCAAGTGCTATAGAAACAGACTGCAACATTAAGGGAAAGACCCCAGCAGAGATACACCCTTAACTGATTCCTAAAACACATGAAGGAAGTTAGACAGAAGGGTACATAGAGGTCTTAGATAAAGATATGGGGGGGCGTGGCATTCTGGGATTCAGAGCTGTCACTGGAGTAAATCTAGATAAACTGTCTAGATTTACTAGAGTGACTTACTAAATTTACTAGTTTCGCATGGCCACAGAATTAAAGTAGGGAAGCTTGGAACTGGAGGAGGTTAAAGAAGTCGGTAGGGACAAATCACAAAGTCATCTCGTGACAAGTATAGTTTGAGTTGACTATTTTTCTGAGGCTGATAGGGATGCATCTAAAAATATATATATATTTAGAAGTGGAATTATATGATCAGCTTTACTTTTTGGTAGAAGATGGCTCAAAGCGACTGTCTGCCTGTATCAAGTCCAGATATTGGAATAAAAATGAGGGGTAGATACAAGAAGTTAAGAAGGTAAAATATCAAGAACTTGGTGACCAATAAAACAAAAGAAATGAAGCCAAGACTTGATCACAGGAATTATTCAGTTCACCTCCTCCTCTGATTAATTCAGCACACCTTCATGTCATGCCATGGAATACAGTTTATACTTTTTTTTATCTTGTTACACATAGATTGTGCTGTATAATTAAGGTATTGGTTTTGCTTTTCCTTAAACATTCCAAATGCCGACCGACCTCAGGCTCATTACATTTGCTAGAGAGATGATTTTTTCCAAAATAATTGCAAAACTAACACAATAATTTAATTCAAGTCTCCATTGTTATCTCTCAAATAGAACTTTCCTAATGATCTAAAATAAATTATCCTGCCCAGACTCTCTCTCTCTCCCGCCCCCTCCAAGACCTGTTTTAATTTTTTTACAGCATTTTTTAACACCTAAAATAAAATCATTAAATTATTTGTTTACTTGTTTATTGACTGTCTCTCCACCAGAATTTAAGCTCTCCAGGGTCAGAGGTTTTTCTCTTTCATGATTATATTCCCAACACCAAGAACAAACCTAACATAAAGTAGTAGGCAGTCAACACATAGTTATTGAAAGCATGAAGTCTTCACATGTTTTGGGCCTTTCCAGTTAGGTAGAAAACCCCTTAACATTCTGTAATGTTTGAATCAGAGCTGTCACTGTAGTAAATCTAGATACACTTTCTTATTTTCAAGATAAAGAAATAACATCCTAGAAAGGTTTTATGATCCCTTTAAAGTTCAAAAGCTAGTTAATAGTAAATTCCAGGATCTCAGATTTCTTCCACCATGGTTAGAAATCATACTTTCTATTTTGTCTATTTTTTTCTCTTCCACTTTTCCTATAACCATATTAGATACACTGGTGCACTGAATGCTTACTTCTTAATGAACAGACAATCAAATGTATTCAACATCTCTCACCCTCAAGAATTAAACCAACTTACCTATTTCAATCCCACCTGAAATTCTGACCGTTTTTCTCTTAATAATAGTGTCTGCATTTTCAATTATAGAGACAATATTGCCTTTTTTTGAACACAAATAATGTAAGAATCACCTCCACTGGCTTTCCATGGCTTTGGGGTAGGGTGGGGAAGTATTCCTGGTAGGAAAATCAGGTTGTAGCTCTTCATGAATAGAGCGAACTTTTGAAAGGAATGAATTTAAACTATTAGCCATGCAAAAAGCCAGTAGAACATAATTTATCTATGAAGCTCTTATGTCCTGAACTGATGCTAGAATAAAAAGACTGATAGCTATTACTTCACACCTCAGGAAACAGTTGCATTTAGCTCCCCAGCTGTCAGTGGTCACAGCCATTTTTCACTCCAGAGTTGCATGTCTCCTTCAATTTTAGCTTAAAATATTGCCCCAAAGTGTCCCATATTTCTGCCCCCCCCACTGCCACCGATACACAAAAGAGTATTGTGATTACCATATCCTTGTTAGACAGTTGTAATATGTAAAGATGTATCAACCACATTTCAAAGACTGGTAGAAAGAGTACTATTTCATAGATTCACCGTTATATGGTATCAATTCCACTACCAGTACTTCCTAAATTTGACTTGTGACCTCTATGTTTCTAGGTTTACTAGTTGCCAATGCTTTTCTAATAAGTTGCATTCTGAAACAACAAATAGCACAAGTCTGTATTGAGGACCCTTACTCTAGGTTCTTCAAAGTGCCTCAAGATTAATCAGACCATTCCATCTCCTCCTCCCACTGTGGAAAGAGTGTATTTCCCTAGCTCATGAATGCAGAGCTGGATCACATATCTCACTTAAACCAATGGAATGTGAGTGGACAAGATGCAAGCAAAGACTTAAAATGCGCTTGCATGGATGGAAGTGCCTTCTGACATTTCACTGATCCACCGTGAAAAGAGTGGCCTCTGGATGGCTTCTGTTACTCTAGCCTGGGCTCAAGAATGCAACAGATAGAGCAGACTTCAGCTCCACCCCCCCATGCCAAAGCAGAGCCGCCCCGACTGACCAGCAGACCATGAGTGATAAAAATAAAGATCTGCGCTGTAAGCCTCCGAGATATTGTATTTGTCTGTTAAATAGCAAAATTGATGAACATAGACCACAACCCCTGTCCCCTGCTGACATTCAGATGATGCTGGTTATGATGCCATGGTTCAGTGAAAAGAATCCAGAAACCAAGTCAAATAGCCTTAAATTTAGTTCTTGGCTTGGTCACTTAGAAATTCTATGGGATCAGGCAAGTCACTTTGCCTTGCCTTACATTAGCTCCTTACCCATAACATGAGGCAACTAATATGTGCCCCCAGGAGTTGTAATGAGTCTTAAATGAGATAATTTCTACAAACCAACAAGCGGAAGGCCTGCCCTGCTCAGAATAGTGCTGAATCCAGGGACAGATTATTTGTGTCTAAATCCTGGATCTCACACCATCTGACTGAGAGTAGAGGATGTTGAAATGTATAAATTTGTGACTTCCCACACGCGTTCCCTTCCTCCATCCCTTCCTGTATGGAAAGCCCTGTTTTGACGGGGAACAAAAGGATGTAATTTGGGTGAAGGTGACTCCTCCCCAGTCTTGTACTTCAGAGGCGGGTGTGTAACTATGACCTACTAAACTGAAGTTCTATACCACTCATGCCATGGTGATTGGATCATGGATTGGATCCAAACCTGGTCAGTCAGGGTCCTTCCCGAGGCCTTTTCTGAAGCTGTAGAGATTGAGGTGCTCTGTCTTTCCTTGTGATTGCATGCTAAAAGTGCAATACAAGCTTAGAGCTACACTGGCCATTACAGACAATATACTGAGGGAGTCTACGCTAAAATGACACCTAAAAAACACAGAGGAAATCAGACCAAGATTTGGAGGGAAAGTAAATCTGACTGAATTATTTGAGCCTCTGAATCCATCTTAGGCTGTAGACAGAACCACCAATAGACATAGCAATAACGTGGGCCAAGGTACTCCAAATTGCTTAGGCCAATTTGAGATGGTCATTATCACTTGCAAATAAAAAAGTGTGATCTTGAAAAATCTGGCTAATTTCTTTGAATCGAATCAGTTTCCTCATCTGTAAAATGGAAGCAAGAATAGTATTGCTTCCTAGTACTTAAGTAAGTTGGTTTTCAATGAAGATGTGTCTCACATATAATATGTAGCCAGTAAGAAGTATCTGTCATCATGTGATCGTCATGATCACCATCACCATCATCACATCCTCCTATTTTACACCTGCTTTGAAAAATGTTACAGACTAATAAGCCAATATGGATGCATTTATTCACTCCTCTCTCTATTGGTCATAGACAGACGGCAATTTTCAAAGGTACAGTAAGACAACGGAAACAGAGAGGTTTGATATGCCCAAAACACTTTTAAGGCTAGGACAACCTCAAGATGGGCTACTCAATGATAGAATATAAAGGGATTGAAAGAACCAATAATTCCTGAAATGATGGACTCAACCCACAGTGATTGTAGCAAAAATAAGAGCCTACTTGTGGGAGAAAGGCCAAAAAGCACACAAAAGAGAAGCCTGCTTATATCTGGTTCCTTTCTTCATGCTCTCAGCCTGTGAAAGATGTGAAATGCCAACTACTGGGAGCAATGGGCATAGAGACCTGCCAAGTCCTCAGTTCTGAAGATCCCTGTCAGCCCTATATTACAGAGGTCAAAGCTCCTACAGCCCCTCGGAGGCAGCAGTAATTACTGGCCATCCCCTGGACTAGAGGAAATTGGTAGCTCCTCCTGAGTAGGCTTTCCTACAGACCACTTAGTAAGAGAAAGGACAAAACCCAAACCATTTTGTTCCACAAGACTCAAGTACCTTTTGGCAGACAAGGTACCATCTGCAAACACAGCTCAGTCACAAAGATTTCATTTTCTGGTATATCAGAACCTCTCACACCCTTGCTTTTAGATACACAAGTCCAGCCAGCATGTTCCCTTCTAGTCTGTTGATTCCTAGCCTAATCTGTCCTAACCTCATCAGGCAGTGACTCAGAGGAAGTCTACAATTAGGCAGATCATCCTTAGGTCAACTTATGGATATTGGCTTTGGTACCCTCTTTTTTCCCCAAATAATGCCTAAGAATGCCCTCCATTCCATAGGTATCATAAGGTCAAAATATTCGTGAGCCTTTTGGTGGAAGTCATCAGTGTGGCTTGAGCCTGAACAAAGTTAACTGCTGATGAAAGGTGGGATGATGTAGAGAAGTCATAAGGGGCACTCACTTGAAAAATAAGAGCAACAGGAGACAATTTAGTTAATATCTTATTTATTTTCAAATGGCTCCATGTTCTATAATCTAGTTGCCATAAAAACCATGACTCAAGCATTTATTCATGTACTTTTGAAAGCTGGAGGGCTCATAAATTTTATGCAAGCTCCTCATTTTATAAATAAAAAACAGAATTTCTTATTTGATACAGGCTAACACCAAGGCCAAATCACTGCAAAGAGGAAGCAGTACGTACCCTAGATTATTATGGCTGTCCTGGCTTGCCTTTCCTCCATGAAACTGTATGTGTTTAAACTTAAATAGTGTAATAGAACAAGTGCACACAGAAACCCACATATATACATATGTGCAGTGCACAGCGTAGTTTTAAATTACTTGGAATGTTTTCTGGGGTGATTTGTGCTCTCTTGGTTCTACCCACCTGCATAGCTAAACCTCTTTAGTCCTTGTAGTGTCATTCCTCTCTCTTTCCTGTAGTTTGCAACATTCCCAATTTAGTATCATCTGAGAGTTTAATTAAAGTGCCATTTTTATTCTCTTTTATGTAACATGAACTGATAAAAGTAGAAAAGTTGAAAACTCCTAAATACAGTTGGTTTTGTCTTCAGGTTCCTCCCTCAGTGCAATGGAGAATCTAGCTATAGTGCACCACACAGTCTTAATATTCTTTTGAAAAAGATGATGCTGTAAATCCAAAGTAAGATCGTGTCCTACAAAATAAAAATATTATTTTGGTAAAGGTGAGAGAAGAAATGTTGAAGATGCAGCATTAGAAGCATGCAGAGGAAGAAATAGTCATACTCATGTGTGGAGTCCAGGGTGTGTGTGGAAATGAACAAATAGAGACATCAGCATATCTCCCGTTGAATTCAAATTGTTGAAACCTATGGGAAAGGGTCTGGGGAAGGGAGGAATGGACATGGTCAATATACTAATGCAGGGGAAGAAATAATGTCCCGAAGATAAAAATCACATCAAGATTAAAAAGAGAGAAGAGTTGTGAGCTACTTTTTTATTGAGTATGTGTTTTCATTTCTCCCTTCCGACTTGACTTTCAGATATTTCATCCTTTGTCCTTTAGAATGCTAATTCAGTATTCAGTTGTGATCATTCCATTTACAAAATTTTTTTGATACTTTTACAAATTAGTAAATTGGGTAGGAAAATGGTTACATTTTCTTACAACTCTTCTTTCAAATTGATTAAAATAGAATGACCCTTGGGAGTCACGGTGCTGATGGTCACTCCCATAATGACCAAGGATCTCATAGGGGACCAACCTAATTATGAAGTAAGCCTCAAAGTAAAATATATCCCATTGCTCTAAGGAGATTTAAATGGGATGATATATAGTAGCCATATGGACACTCCCATAACAGTTAAGAATATCAGTAGAAAATACCCATTTACCATCGCATCAAAAAAAAAAAAAAACAAAAAAAAAAAACCTAGGAATAAACCTACCTAAGGAGGTAAAAGACCTGTACTCAGAAAACTATAAGATACTGATGAAAGAAATAAAAGATGACACAAACAGATGGAGAGATATACCATGTTCTTGGATTAGAAGAATCAGTATTATGAAAATGACTATACTACCCAAAGCAATCTACAGATTCAATGCAATCCCTGTTAAATCACCAATGCCATTTTTCACAGAACCAGAACAAGAAATTTCACAATTTGTATGGAAACACAAAAGACCCCGAATAGCCAAAGCAATCTTGGGAAAGAAAAACGGAGCTAGAAAAATCAGGCTTCCTGACTTCAGACTATACTGCAAAGCTACAGTCATCAAAACAGTATGGTACTGGCACAAAAACAGAAATATAGATCAATGGAAAAGGATAGAAAGTCCAGAGATAAACCCATACACCTATGGTCAACTAATCTATGATAAAGGAGGCAAGGATATACAATGGAGAAAAGACAGTCTCTTCAATAAATGCTGCTGGAAAACTGGACAGCTGCATGTAAAAGAATGAAATTAGAACACTCCCTGACACTATACACAAAGATAAACTCAAAATGGATTAAAGACCTAAATGTAAGGCCAGATACTATAAAAATCTTTGTGGAAAACATAGGCAGAACACTGTCTGACATAAAGCACAGCAAGGTATTTTTCAATCCACCTCCTAGAGTAATGAAAATAAAAACAAAAATAAACAAATGGGACCTAATGAAACTTAAAAGCTTTTGCGCAGTAAAGGAAACTATAAACAAAATGAAAAGACAACCCTCAGAATGGGAGAAATATTTGCAAATGAAGCAACTGACAAAGGATCATCTCCAAAATATTCAAACAGCTCATGCAGTTCAATATCAAAGAAATAAACAAGTCAATCCAAAAATAGTTGGAAGATCTAAATAGACATTTCTCCAAAGAAGACATACCGATGGCCAAAAAGCACATGAAAAGATGCTCAACATCACTAATTATTAGAGAAATGAAAACAAAACTTCAATGAGGTTATCACCTCACACCAGTCAGAATGGCCATCATCAAAAAATCTGCAAACAATAAATGCTGGAGAGGGAGTGGAGAAAATGGGACCCTCCTACACTGCTGGTGGGAATGTAAATTGATACAGCCACTATGGAGAACAGTATGGGGGTTCCTTAAAAAAACTAAAAATAGAGGTACCATATGATCCAGTAATCCCACCCCTGGGCATATATCCAGAGAAAACCATAATTTGAAAAGATAAATGCATCCCAATGTTCATTGCAGCACTATTTACAATAGCCAGGACATGGAGTCAACCTAAATGTCCATCAATGGAGGAATGGATAAAGAAGATGTGGTACATATATACAATGGAATATTACTCAGCCATAAAAAAGAAGGAAATAATGCCATTTACAGCAACATGGATGGACCTAGATATTGTCATACTGAGTGAAGTAAGTCAGATAGAGAAAGGCAAATATTATATGATACTGCTTATACGTGGACTCTAAAAAAAGGGTACAAATGAACTTATCTACAAAACAGAAATAGAGTTACAGATGTAGAAAACAAACTTATGGTTACCAGGGTGTAAGGAGGGGGAGGGATAAACTGGGAGATTGGGATTGACATATACACACTACTATATATAAAACAGATAACGAATAAGAACCTACTGTATAGCACAGGGAACTCTACTCAATACTCTGTAATGACCTATATGGGAATAGAATCTAAAACAGAGTGGATATATGTATATGTATAACTGATTCACATTGCTGTATTCCTGAAAGTAACACAACATTATAAATCAACTCTACTCCAATAAAATTAAAAAAAAAGAATATCAGTAGAAACAAGCTGAAACAATCAATAACTCTGGGCTCTATGGTATTCCCTGAGATGAATTTATATCTCAAGGAAGATGATTCTAATAAAGGAGGAGTTCCTAGGAGTAGCAATTACCCAGTATCCTTCTTGCAAAATTAAAACTGAAATACACACAAGATTCTCAGATGACAATTGCCTAACATTGTATGGAGGCCCATAGATATGCATGTTCCTCTGAGATGTCAAGATTTCAAAGCAGAAAAACTTAAAGCAACATTGCTACGCAGGAGTTTTAAGAAGAAAGGAAAATTAGTGATGTTGGGATAATGGTGATAGTCCTATGTCAGGAAAGGCTCTCAGCCACATGCAACTCTAAATTGACTGTTAGACAGGCAGCCAATGGCTCCTGCAATGACAAGTAAAGATTTAAAAGGCCATTATAGGACAAAGGGCAAGATTTCCACCTGGGAATCAATCATCATTTATTTTTTGTTTATTTTTGCAGTTTAAATAGAGGTGAAAGGACGTCAAGATAATACTGAGGATATAAGCAAAATAAGGGAAAACTGGAACACATAGATGTACACAAATTTCAGAAGAGACTATCCAAGAATAAGATTTTCTTGGGGGTAAGATAGCACCTACTGTTCTCTAGGGTTTCAAAGGGCATGTGAAGATACATGTGTCATTCCCAAAGTCTCATAAGAAGTTTCTTAGTATTCTCATGATGGCTAAGAACATGAAAGGAAGCTAAGGCAGGAAGGCAATTTCCCAGTCCCACCCAGGAATGACTATCATCTACTCTATTCTCTTTAGTTTTACATCAAAAGGTATGAAAGTATGAAGGTGGCAGGTGGGCATTCCTAGGATGGGTCAACCGTTAAAGAAGTAATGACCTAAGTCAGGAAATCTTTTTATTTAGATGGATACCCCAAAAAAGGCTAAAACCTCAGAGGTGACCCGCCTAAAACAACAGACCTACTCCTTTAATCAAGTTTTAAACAGTGAGCTTCACTGATGTCCAGTGCTAGTCGTACTTCTGGGAAGCTCTAAGTTGTCTGAGGAAATCAAGAAAAGACAGAAGAATTGTCTTATTATTTATGAGTTTCAAGTGGATAGATTTGTGCATGCCAACATACTTCTGGGTATTATTTGGTATTTACAATTATATCAGAGGTAAATTTTGATAGTAGGATCAATGAGAAATAAATCATCATTAATTAATTTCTCCATAATTTTAAAGAGGATCCAGGTTAATAGTTTAAAGTATATGTAAATATGTACATGAAAATGTTTGTTTGTTTATATTTGATTTTGTTTGACCTTAGCATTGCACTTATTCCTTAAGTGTCCTAGGTCACATCATGAGAAGGGCAAAAGTTTTGAGAATCCCCAAACAGTCACTATTTATGCCATTCCAGAATTGATGCTAAGTGTTAAATAGCATAACTATGCTTACTCATAAACTGTGATCATTGTTTTCCTTATCTGAATTTTTGTGCAGTAGCTGGCTCTTCTAGATTTAATGTCTTTGGCTCTTAATCTAATGCCTTCCCACCTCCGTGATAAGTGTGTGACTCATTTCATGTTGTTGCTGGAACATATCTTGATCTGAATACTTGTGTTTCTTGAATTAGCATTGAACAGATTTACATAACCCACAAAGAGAAACATTTTTACCCCACAAACTCATTAAATTTGGCATATAACTATGAAATTCTTCACTATCATGAGCTAAACTAATCATAATATAAATTTCTGGAGTGTAGAATGGATCGCCCTTCATTTTAAAAAAATTTTGTTTTATTTTTTGGCTGCATTGGGTCTTCATTGCTGTGCGTGGGCTTTCTCTAGTTGCTGCGAGCAGCGGCTACTCTTCGTTGCAGTGCACAGGCTCCTCATTGTGGTGGCTTCTCTTGTTGCGGAGCACAGGCCCTAGGCGTGTGGGCTTCAGTAGTTGTGGCACGTGGGCTCAGTAGTTGTGGCTTGCGGACTATAGAGCGCAGGCTCAGTAGTTGCGGCATACAGGCTTAGTTGCTCCGCGGCATGTGGGATCTTCCCAGACCAGGGATCAAACCCGTTTCCCCTGCATCGGCAGGCAGATTCTTAACCACTGCGCCACCAGGGAAGTCCCAGCCCTTCATTTACTGTACTGAAATATTCTCAGAGGTGTAGGGAATAATCTGTGCAATTCATATTATGATTAACAGAGGCTGAGAAACGTTTTCATTCATGAAACTCTTCCCCTGAATTAGAACACAGCAAACTCAAGGCAAGTTACATAATGTTACATTGTTTCCACAGTACGAATAGAGCTGCATCCAAAAGAATTTCCATGGATGAGCAGCAAGGCCAAAATAGCCACAATCAAGGAAATGTATCAAATAGACACTCCTATGGGACACGAAAATTACATAAAGCTTTATCAACATATAAATTCATATAATTATATAAAATTTCCTACAGTGCACAGACTGATTACAGCAGTATTATTCAATGGTGTGGTTTGAAGACCTCTCCCAATTAATTAACCTGCATGTTTAATCCCTTGCTCCACCCCAGATCCAGGAAATCTTTGTGTACTGGTCCCTAGGAATCTACATTGTAGCAAGATTTACATATCACTTCTACACATAATAAAATTTGAGAACCACTGGTATAAAGAGTGTTACACTAATGGGAAAGGTAAGAAAAGGCATATAAGAAACATGTGTTAGTCCAGGTTCTGCAAGAAGCAGACAGCAAGATAGGATTAAATGTACAAGAATTTTTATTTGGTGAAAAACCTGATACAAAATGGGCAGGAAGCCAAGTGACAGTGTTGAACTTTAGCTGGAGCTCTGTGCTCCTGGAAAACTGTGATGGTTAAGAAACCCACCCCCCTTTTGTGTTCCAAGAAATGGCTTCCTGCAAAAAAACACATCCTTGACTTAGACAAGACTGGTAGATGAACCGCTTGTTTATTTATGACAAAACCAGACAGAGTACAATTTCTTTGTCACCTAAAATTACTGGCACCACTGTCCAACTGGATAAAATGCCCATTAACTTGACTTAACCATACTTGAGTCAGTCTTCCCCCAGTCCCTGAACTTTGGCTTACCACTGAGCACTGGAATGCAGAAAGACACCTTTCTCAGAACCCCCTCCAAGAATCAGCTGATTTCAGGGGAAAATATTTCCTGATTAATTGTCTGATCACACCATTTACTCCTTCCACATGCCCATAAATGGTTCTTTCTAGCTTTACTTACTGCTCTCCCTTAAAAAAAAAAAATTTTTAAAGCCTTTTTGCCTGACCCTGTAAATCTCATGGTCAGAAAACTCTCCTTATTTCAATAGTTCCTTCTCCCTTATTGCAATAGTCTTTTTTGAATAAGTCTCTCCTTATTTAAATCTGGATTTATTTCTTCTTTCACACAAATAAGACTGGGAGAGCCAATACACCGGGATGGAAGTCTGCCCCAAAGTGAAGAAGAGAGGGAAGGAAAGGACAGGTGGGATGGAAGTATCCTAGAGTTTTCTGCAATCTGAGGAAAGTTTGCCATCACGTCAGGCATGTCTCCCAGTAACAAGCCTCCAATAGGAACCATGCTGTGCTCCACCATTGGCTGGGAGCAGCCATGGGAAGCATGGATTTCAGAGTGCATGGCTGGGGCCCTTGTGAGTCAGTTATGCACCCTGAAGTTGAAGTCTTCAAAGCATATACCTATGGCTGCTACAATGTGTTTCAAACTATAATTCCTGAGCCCTTTAGGACTCCTCCATCCACCACATCCAATACAATAGCAGCAGTGAGCCACTACTAGGGATAGTTGTGTAGAGTTGGCAGAAGGTGAACAGCCTCTAGGTATGGATACTTGCTTATGTGAGTCTGTGAATACGTGACCAGAAGGTAGAATGAATGAGCAATAAGTTGTGAGTTTCTAATGGGAGAATATATTAAACCGATGCTTCTAGTAATTTTATCTTCTGAGGCTCAGAATACTATGGGAAAGATATGTTTGTTTGCACTTCTGCTGTCTCTAGTCAACGTGCTCATTTTGAGAAAAGCATAAATGAGAAAACAAGGTAATACAGATGGGCAGTGACACTGTTGGAATCGAGCTTTTGTAAACCTGGACAGCTCACTTTACCTTGCTGGGATTCTTCATCTGAAAAATAGTATATATGTATCACTATACCTCACAGGGATGTTGAAAAACAACATGACATGCCTATGAAATATTTCAATATTCTTAGGAAAAAGACACAGCCTAGATGCAGATTTGAAGTCAGATGGAGTTTTCCCAGAGATAAAAGGGAGACATTGTTTTGCATGGTTTTGAGACATGGTTTTGCAGTTCATGGAAACTGCAGGTCCTGTTTGAGCTATTCTGTGAAGCTGAAGTTTTAAATGGAGTAGCTAGAGCTGGAAGGAATATAGGAGGAAAAAGAGAAAGGGAAAGAGTGCTGAGGAAGGAGACAATTCGATTTGTTGATTTCCTACTCTGGTGCCTGGAACTGTGTGAAATACAGACTTACCCGCACATGATGACAGTTCAGTTAAAGAATAAGCACCACCCTAAGTGATATGGTGGTCTGGACACTGACTCTCTTTTTTTCTGTATGATGATTTTTTCCCCAAAACACATTAAATAAATACAGTATAGAAAGAAGGTAATACTTCAACATTATGGCTTCAGGCAGACATATTCACCAATTTACTTGAAGCAAAGTTTCCAGTTAGAGAATATTGTAAGGAATAAATTTGATGAGTTACATTTTGAATAAACTTAAATGGGTTTTATTTGCATATAAGTGCCCAGCAAGTGTGATGACAAGGCACTAAGACTCTTCAGTTTTCTCCACATGTATGTTGTCCTCATGTGTTTCAATGTACCATTGTTGTAGCTTTTATTTTTGTATAAAAGGGTTTGATATTGTGCTATAAACTTAAGTGTAGCTTGAGGGCAAAGTCACCAAAAGCCCCAAAAGAATAAAAATTTGTTGAAGAAAACAGTTTTAAAATAATGTATTTGGAGATATATATATCTCCAAAGGAAATGAAAACAGGATATTGAAGAGATATCTGAACCCCCATGTTCACTGCAGCATTATTCACAATAGCCAAGTTACAGAAGCAACCTAAGTGCATCAATGGATGAATGGATAAAGAAGATATGAGGTATATATCTACATATATCTATGTATCTGTGTATCTATCTACATGTTTATATTATTTATATATATTTAGTTATATAAATATAACTCAGCCATGAGAAAGAAGGAAATCCTGCCACTTGCAACAACATGGATGGAATTTGAGGGCATTATGCTAAATGAAATAAGCCAGACAGAGAAAGACAAAATACTACATTGTATCGCTTATGTGTGGAATCTTTAAAAAAATGTCAAACTCATAAAAACACAGAGTAAAGTGGTTGTCAGGGGCTGAGGAGTGGGGGAAATAGTGAGAGACTGATAAAAGGGTACAAACTTTCAGCTATAGGGTGAATAAGGACTGAGGAGCTAATGTAAAACACGTGAGTATAGTTGATAACACTATTGTATAATTGAAATTTACTGAGTGTAAATTAAATATTCTCACCAAAAGAAAAAGAGAAAAAAATATGTGAGGTGAAGCATATGTTAATTAACTAGATGGGGGAATCCTTTGAAAATGTATATCAAATCATCACAATGTACACTTCAAATTTCTTACTATACTGTATGTCAATTATACCTCAATAAAGCCGAAATATAAATAAACAAATATAATGAACAACTCTTTGCACTTTCTTTTACAACTATCTATTACCCATTCACCTTTCCCTTACTCCTTCAGTGAGAAAGAAAATCTTTGTTACATTAAATTTTACCTACAAATCATGTTAATTTACTTCCAAATAGTTATTAGTTTTTTTCATTATGCAATTGATATATTCTTCTCTTTTTGAAAATTGCCTTAGGTTGGGACCAAAAGCATCATAACTTTCCCATTAAAATTAATAGAACTGTATTTATATTTAATAGTTTTCAGCTAAAGGCAGGGTTATCAGGAGTGGATTTAGGTTATTAAGAAAGTGACCCGTCATGAGCACTCTTTCATGTAAACCTCATGACAACCCTGTGCGTATGTATTACCATATCACCATCATTGTTATTATCATCATTGGCATTAGTATCATCATCACCATAATTACTTTAATTACTTTAATTACTTTAATTAACTTAACAGGGAGTCAACCAAGACCTTCAGTTTCTAACTCTTTCTTAAGAAGCTACATGACTGTAATTCATACTTTGAAATTCACTAGCAAAACACTGAAATAATTACAACAGAGAACGTAGAAAATAACTGACTATAAAGGAACTAAAACTTTGGGAGCCTCTCTAGCTGTGCTGTGGAGAGTGGGGAGGAGGCTGAACAGGAACAATCCAAGGGCACAGACTCCAGTCAAAGCGGTTTCTTTTCTGCGTGTTTTATACATTTGGGATTTTTGCATATTTTATTTGAGAAGAGGGTTGCACTGTGTTTTTTACAGAAAATGAATTTAAAAATTACTTATAATAAATGAATTCTGGGAGTCAACTCTGAAAGTCTGTGCTTCTCTGATTCTGTGTAGCTTCCTAGAGCAGGGATTCTCAACCTTAGTAGCTACAAACTGGGAGCTAACAATCAACTTTGAGGTCTTTTATGAGGAATAGCTAAAACTTCATAGGAGTGAAATATTTAAAATTTATTCAAGGTTATCCCATTCATCATGTCAACTATCATTTACTTGAATTTTCATATATCTTATTAAGGGGGAAAAAACATGGAGGAATAACGGCTCTTTATATGGGCGACAGCCCTTTGAGAATCCAATAGAAGCTATAAATTTTCTCACCAAAAACAAAGCACATATTTCAATACATAATTTGTGTATGTGTGAGCGTGTGTGTGTGTGTGTGTGTGTATACACTCACGCACATGCAGCTGACTGCTAAGGAACATCCACAGGGGTAGGTTGTATTTGTGAATGCCATCTCTGACTACCACTGGAATATAAACTTATTTTTTGCACATGAATCTGATGGTTGAAATGAAAGTGACTCTTCCTAAACAGGTATAAATTGCTACGCTCACCTTAGTCTATGGTATAACTTTCCCACCTTGAAAGATTTCATTCACCATCTCCCACCTAGCTTACATTTGTGGGTCAAAAAGTGAAGTCTGCTCATAAGCATCTGATTTCCCCAAACTTGTCAACAGTTGTGATTTCAGACTCCACCAGCTACACAAAACTGAGTGTCATTCCTCTCAGGACTGATAACTATACTGTGCCTAGAGAGACACAGAACAGATTTTTTGCCAGTTAATTTTTACCCTTGAAAAGTATCTCATTAGTGTCACTGCTTTTTCCTGGGAAGAAAACCAGGTAGGATTATCCTTTTGTTGTTGTTTCTTTCTAATTTTGTGTGAATGTGCTGATAAACAGATTTAATGATGAGAAACAACAGAACATGGCAATACTCAATATACATCTAGTGAGGAATTCTCACTAGCAACAAAGCACTGTGCTGTGCTTGGGGAATGGGTTAAGGCATTGGAAAGAGGATGTATGGTTCCTGCATCCAAGGGGAAAGGAGAAATATTGAAATTAAACATGTTAACCATATGGTATTAATTGGTGTCATCAAAATCCAAAAGCTACTTTTTCTTTTAGTTGCATCTGTTATTCATACTTGTTCTGGAAAATATATCATTATACTTTTACTCTTTGTACCTATATTCCTCATATCCCAAGACAAAAGACAACTACCTCTTTCCATTATTTCAGGTAAGATCCTTATTTTTAGCTTTGCTATGTGCAATAAGCCTCCTACAACTGCATGGGGCAAACACTATTACTCTTTTCAACTCTTAAACCCTCATTTACACACCATCAACATAAGCATTAGGTCACATTCTCTTAGGGCTATACAGAACACATTCATTCTTTTTTCTTATTTGAATTTCTTTTTTTCTTAAGTCTTTTTTGAATTTGTTAAAATATTGCTTCTGTTTTATGTTTTGGTTTTTTGGCTGCGAGGCATGTGGTAAGATCTTAGCTCTCAGACCAGGGAGAGCCCAGTAGTGGGATTGCTGGGTCATATGGTAGTTCTATTTTTAGTATTTAAGGAACCTCCATACTGTTCTCCATTGTGGCTGTATCAATTTACATTCTCACCAACAGTGCAAGAGGGTTCCCTTTTCTCCACACCCTCTCCAGCATTTATTGTTTGTAGATTTTTTGATGATGGCCATTCTGACTGGTGTGAGGTGATACCTCACTGTGGTTTTGATTTGCATTTCTCTAAGGATTAGTGGTGTTGAGCATCCTTTCATGTGTTCGTTGGCAATCTGTATATCTTCTTGAGAAATGTCTATTTAGGTCTTCTGCCCATTTTTGGACTGGGTTGTTTGTTTTTTTGATATTGAGCTGCATGAGCTGCTTGTAAATTTTGGAGATTAATCCTTTGTCAGTTGCTTCATTTGCAAATATTTTCTCCCATTCTGAGGGTTGTCTTTTCATCTTGTTTATGGTTTCCTTTGCTGTGCAAAAGCTTTGAAGTTTCATTACATCCCATTTGTTTATTTTTGTTTTTATTTCCATTTCTCTAGGAGGCGGGTCCAAAAGGACCTTGCTGTGATTTATGTCATAGAGTGTTCTGCCTATGTTTTCCTCTAAGAGTTTGATAGTGCCTGTCCTTACATTTTGGTCTTTAATCCATTTTGAGTTTATTTTTATGTATGGTGTTGGTTTTGATAATATACTTAAATGATGGATATGGAAGCACTTCATTAACTGTAAAAATGTTAGTCACAAATTCAAGGTAACATTCATGCAAAGAACAGCGACTATTCAGCTGATATATTTCAATGTCTATGTTCTCGCCAGAAATCCAATTATTACATTTCTATACTTACTATATTTATACCAATATTTTATATATATCTTAAGTGGAATTATGGTTCTCTGCTCCTTATTGCAGTATCACCAAACCAATAAGACAAATTCTAAAACAATGAACGTCTAAAATCTATGGAATATTAGAGTTGGAAAGAATGTAAAATATTACTTCTATATTACTTTTCTTTGATGCATGAGGAGATTGAGTCCCAGAGACCCCCTTACTAAACAGAGCAAGGCAAAGATAAGACCTGAATCGGAAATATTTACCAGTTCTGTGTAACCTTCCATTACCATACTATTCAAAAATCTGGTTTTTTTTCTTCCTGTGGGACTCTTGTAGTATGAAATACACCTTGAAATAATAGGACATCAGAGTTTAAAAAGTAATTTTTGGAAATTAAAAAACACTCTGCAAGATTAGTGTATTAAAAAATAGGACTTGACCTGTACTCAGATGAATTTAATTTTTCTCTTGGGATGACTTGCTTTCCTCCCTCTGATTAGTTTGCCTTTTCAGCTAATTTTGTAGCATCTGAGGTTACTACTTTCATTTTCCAATTTGTAAGCCCCTTTCCCTTTTCCAGATCATTACCGTTTAAGATGTTCTGATCATTCTTCTTGAGAATTCCTGAAGTAATTAAAAGAAATCCTCCAGAGGGGTCCCAGGCCTTTGGCAATACTCATCAAATGCTGTAGGACTGGTGCAAGGCTCAAAGGCCTTATATATACCCCTCCATTGCAGTGGCTCATAAGGCATGCTCTCACTGATTTATTCGACAGAGATTTATTAAATGCCGACACTGTCAAGCACTGTGTTCACCACTGTGTTAACCTCCTATTTAGAGAGAGGGAAACAACAATTACAATATGTCCTGATACGTGCTGTGATAAAAGTACTCACAGGCTCTGTGTGAGCCCAACATGATAGGGCCAGGCAAGTAAGCGTTCTCAGCACAGCCGTGTAACCTTTACAGGGCACATCAAGTATAAATCATAGAAGAGGGGTGTTCAGGAACTGCGTGATGTTCCATAGGCCCAGAGACAGGATGCCTTCCACCTTTATCAATAAAATAGTAATCCTTCTTTATTCTACTTGCTAAATATATTCAAAATCTACACTTCTCTTCCCTAATACTATTACTGTTGTCCAAACCTCTATCATCTCTTACCTGAGTTTATTTTCCTTAGCACATTAATTGTTCCCTGTCTCCACTCTTACTCAGTACAATTTATTCTCCTCTCAGCAGCCAGGATTATTGGTTAAAAGCAAATCAGATCATGCTCAAACCCTTCATTGGCTTTCCACTGAACTTAGAATAAAATTCATAATCCTTGACATGACCCACCAGACTCTGTGATCTAGTCCCTTCCTCTTGTTTTTCTTTCCCTTGTTCACTATGTTCAGAATACATAGCCTTTACTCTATTTCTGAAACACAACATATCCTTTCTTTCACACCATAGGGACTTTATACTTATTATTTTCCTTCCCTGGAATGACTTTATCCTAAATATTTGTATGGGTGAGAATTTCTTGCTCGTACTGTTCAGGTCTCATCACCTTCTCAACGAATCCTTACCTAACAATTCAATCTAATACTATCTGCCCAGATTATGTCACATCACCCTCTTTTTTAATATTGATATAACAATTATCACCACATAGATTCATTTATTAATTTGTTTACTTATTATTTGTTTCACTGTACTAGAACACAACATCTTATTTATGTTGTTTTCTACCATCTCCCAAATGCCTAGAGAGTACATGACATATAGGAGGTCCTCAATAAGTATTTGCTGAATGAAAATGTAGAAAAGTAGGCTAGCACTAGATAGAAGAGCCTAGTATATGTTGTAGTCACGCTGATAAGTAGGATGGACCCCCCAACCGAAATGTGGTTCAGATGTCAAGACTGATGATTCCACACACCCCAAATGGGTATGAAAATGTTTATTAATGATATAATGAGACTTCTGAGGGAGAACAGAGAAGGCTTCCCAAGCTGGTCCAAAATGGCTTGAGAGACCAAGGTAAGGAGACCTGCTTGGGGTTTTCATTGTGGTTAGGATGCAGGACTGGAGTAAAGATTCTCACATGTGGATAGGGGCTTACATGGATTGAATCTTATATCACCGAAAGAGGTAGCACCCAGGCTTTCTTATAAACGTGACCAGATAGAAGCAGAAGTAGAAGAGGGAGGGATGAGGCTTAAAGCTCATTAGAAGTCCAAAAGCAAAAAACGGAGTTAGACTCTATTACAGAACACCACCCCAAAGTGTTCAAACAGTGTTAAAAGGTGTGCATGGGAGACTCCTGAAGTATTTTATGCATGATGAGACTTATATTTTAGAAACATTGATCCGGCTGCACTTCGGAGAAAGTAACAGGGGCATGAGACAGAAGACCAGGAGAATATTTAGACTATTGAAGTGATACAGGTGAGAGATAATGGAAGCTCTGAAACAGAGATTCTTGGAGGCTCTGAAGAGATCGTGTGGAGACATAGGGACAAATTTGAGAGACATGTAATCCTTAGTGGGAAAAAAATTATATTACCGGCTTAAATTTCCTCAACATCACAACTTTGGATTTGGATTCTGACAAAACAACCATAGCAAACTCAGTAAGTAGCATAAGATAAAAATGGCCCCTCAACATGGACAAGACTGAACTCATGGACCATTGCTGAAAATGGTGTCTCTGGCAATTATATGAGCGCATCAAGTAGATCACACCAAGGAAGCGATGTGTTATAGGGAAGTAACTCATAATTCAGGTGAAATTTTGAGCAGCCTCCAGATCCTTTTGAGATTGATCATTAGTGTTGGACTGATATATTTGAGAGGCTTAGATCTTATTTCAAGCTCTGCCTCCTATTGAACTCAAATCTTAGACTGTTCCACTGAGACATGCTGAGCTGTTCTTACACTTGCAGCCGGTAGATAAGGAACTCTTAGAAACCTGATTCAAACATTCAGGATACTGGCAAGGGAAGCAGGCCCTGTTGACTTGCTCATAGTGATATGTCCTGTCAAAGATGACAAGAGCGATAAAGTTTCAAAAATACTCTGTTAGTACTGTTATGCTGTAAATGTATGACTTTGTAGCTAAGCACTGTGTCTTTTAAGGTCTGGGATTTTTACTTCTGCTGTTCAAATAAGTTGTCTTCCCTTCCTCTGGATCATCCCTATAACACTCATGTCCTCATTGCCAGAAATCTGGAAGGTGTTGTCAAGTTAGTTTCTTGGTTCACTTTATGCAGTCTTTCTCTTAATTGCAATGCTGTTGTCTTATCATTAGGCTACATTGTTACGGTGATAACAGTGTGGATTAAGAGAAATCTTATCTGCTCTTAAGGTTGGCTATATCTGGGTTAATGCAAGTGTGCCCTTAAAGGATTAACCCTCCCCACTACTACTTTGTTGGGCTGGCTCTTTTCTGTAAAGCAACGTAGGAGTCAGTGGAAAGAAGTATGTAACAAGGCAAAAGTCAGTTGGAAGGTATATATAGCCAGTTTCATCTTCTCATTAAATGTATTTTCAGATATTTTACTTCACAAATTCATTAAATTTGCTCATCTTCAAAAACAGAGACAGATACAAGCCATTTCACTATTCTATCTTTTTTGCTTTAACTTAAAATGGGTCACTTGTATTAGACCAGAAACTTCCAAACATCTTTTGCTGAAGTCACCATAATCTCCATATTTTGAAAGATGAACACTACTAAGAAAACACCATTTATTAAGCAGCTATCTCACTTCATAATTTTTTATTCATTAAAATCGTATTTGTACTCTCAAAAATGAGTGCTTCTAATAAGCTATGTGGGATCTTCTTGCTAGAGTTTTCAAAGCACAAAAACTCAAATGTTATAAAGGAAAAGTATATCTATATCTATAGATAGATAGATAGATATGGGTATATATATATAATGGCAAACTATGTGTGCTTGTGTTTATAGAAAAAATAACAAAAAGTCACATTCACATATATTAAGCTAGAGAAAATTTGCAACATATGTAACAGAGAAATAATTATCACTACATAATATACAAATAACTCATCCAAATTGATCAGGAAAATGATAAATCAGTGGACAGCCGATAAGAGTATGTATTTGCAATTCACAAAAGAAAACTTTCAACAGGCAATAAACATATAATAATATATTCAACTGCCATAATCATCAGAACAAAGCAAGTAAATAATGAAATTATATGTCCACACTTAAAATGGAACACAATATCACATCTTTGAAGACATGGAGAAATGGTTATTCTTATATATATATTTCCGGTTTGAAAATGAACTCCTACAACTTCTTGGTAAATTATCTAGTGATATCCATTAAAATGTAAAATAGATATAATCTTTGATAGAGAAATAACAGTTTTAGGACTCTGTGGTGTTGAAATAAAACTACAAGTTGTCAAGGCAAAGTATTAAGGGAAGTTTCATTGAATCATCAAAGGAGAAAAACTGGAAGGAATATGAGTAACATCAATAAATGAATGGTTAAATAAAGTGTGGTACTTTATTGCTGTGAAAACTTAAGCAGCTCCTTGAAATACAATGCTTTAGAGTTACAGTTACTGACTTGAAGGGATGGTTATTAAGAGAGAAAATAAATTTTCAAAGTAACATGTAAAATATGATACTGTTTTTTTCAAGAGAAATAATCCCCAGGTGTCTCTATATAATTACATAATGTGATGGGGGAGGCAATGAAAATGGGGTAGGGGAAGATTTTGTTTATTTGCAGCTTCGTGTTGTATCTGCAGTTTCAGTAAATAAAGCTTTTTTGTTGATGTTGTTGCTGTTGTTTTGTACCATGGGAGAGAAATTTAATAGGAAAAATATGTTTAAAACATAGTTCACAGAAAACTCTCTCTCTGTTTCCAAGATTCTGAAGGGCCCAGATACTCCAGTTATGGGAATAACTGGAGTAAATAATCCTGGGTCCCTTAATCTTTCTAAAATTCAACTGTACATGATACTGGTTTAATATTAACCTCCCCAAACTCTTCAGATTGACGCCATCAGCTCATAGTTGCTTCATTTTCTTAAATCAACCCTTCCATGCAGTTTGATTGAATATAAACTTTCCTCTAAATGTATATTTCTGTCAATTACCATTTGGTATTTCTCTGCAAACACAAACTCTGAGATTATAGGGTTCAGGTAGAGGATATATTGATTCATCTAAACAGCACCTGCTTTTATGGGAAATGCAAGCTCCCATCCACTTGGCTTCCATGGAAGCAGCAATTTTTGTACAATATCATCCTACCACATTTTGCACACAGGTAAGCAGCAGACCCTGGCTAGGATGATGAGACCCTTCCTCCGGGTGCATACAGTATTTGGGACAGAAAGAATAGCAAAATAGTCTCCTTTCAGTGATAAAACTATAAAACATAAAATTTGTGAGTTGTCCAAAACTAGGTTTCCTACCATGTGAATAAAGCAAAACTGCAGGGAAAGAAAATGAAGCAAAGTTCCCAAGAATAGTAAATGTAATAGATGAAGAGAGGATTGATGGTATTGGAGTCCCTAGTTAAGTTGTTTCTGAGTCCCAGAACTGCCCCATACAATCAACTGATTATTCAACCTTCCTTTGGGTTTGATATCATTTACAATAACAAATATGTTATCTTAACAAATATGGATCACAGGTTTTGTTTCCTTTGGAAAGTCCCCCAGAATCTAAGACAGAGACTGATACACAGAAGATATCGAAACCATAGGTAACTAATCCATTAATCTGGATTAAACTGAGATGAGCAGGGAGAAAGGCAAAGTCCAGAAGACCCAATACTGTCAGAAGAAAGAACACAGGCAGTGGGCAGATAGAGTTCAATATAAAATTAGAAAGAACAGGAAGGTTTTTTTTAAAGCCATAAAATGAAGAGAATCTACAATGCAAAGAAGAAAATTATAGCAAGGAAACCTGATATTCCATACAAAAACAAAAATGTTAAAAGATCTGAAGAAACTGAATTAGTGAGCTACATAGATATTTAAGGGAAGACAGTTCTGGGCAGATGTATGTGTCCTGGGTCAGAGGTGTACTCTGAGTTTTTACAGAGAGGGGAATGACCAAGATGAAGAGTGAGAGGTAATGAAGTCGGAAAGGTTATAGATTGGTAGAAAGCTATTACAAGCAATGACTTACATGTTGGTTGAAATGGGGAATCAGTGCAGGATTTGAGTAGGGAAGTGACAAGATTTAACTTAAGTTTTTAAAGGATCTCTTCAGCAGTCACGTGAATACAGTGTAAGGGACAAAGCAAAAATGTAGTGAGACTACTTTGGAAGACAGAGATAATAATGGCTCAGAGCATACTGGAAGCAGAGGAGACAGAGAAACAGAGAAAGAGGGAGACACAAAGATAGAGAGATATAGACATCTAGACTTTGGAAAAGAGGTCTTGAATAAATATATAAATTTGAGTCATGAGTATAGAATCGTTGATATAATTCTGGATGAAATCATTAAAAAGAGAGTAGAGAGAAAGAAGAGATGAGAAACTGGGTTTTATTCAAAGTAAGAAAATAAAGAAAATACTCAAAGAAGAGGTTTTAGAAATAGGGGTTTTGCTGATGATAGACCAAATTCCCAATGCGATAGTGGAAAAGATTCAGCAGTTAGGGAAGGTGGAGAGCTAGGGGGAAAAAAAAGGATATGCAGAGCCTTCGAGTAGAAAGAACAGGGAGGTAAGGAGTAACCAGGTTGTTTGGCGCTTCTTGTTATGATTGACATAAATGATAAGGTGTATGATGAGATCAGTGCTGGTCAATTGAAAGCATACAACGTGGTAAGTTGAGAGTTGTGAAGTCAAGAGTTCGGTGAGTCTCTGGAGTTTTTCTCTTGATCCTTTCCATTGGGGAAGTGGGCTTAGTCCCAGATTGTGGGCTTAGTCCCAGACTGTGGGCTTACTACTGATCTATTATTATGGAGGGCATAAATCTAAGAGACATTAGCTAAGAGTATATATTTAGAAGGCACTAAAGTACCAAGGTGAAACAGCATGAAATGATTAACTAGCTAAGCAGCCTCCAAGTTGAGAGCAGGGTCATCTGACATTTCCTAAAACTTATGCTCCATTGATAGATAATACCAATATTTTATTAACCTCTTTACACAGAGGTACTAAGCCTAGACTGACTTCATCTCTATGCATATCAGCTTCCCCAATAGTAAAATGCAGTTTAAAATAGAATCTACCACAAAGGGTCATTGGGAGGATTATGAATTGGTATTCACAAAGAATTTAGCACAAAGCCAGAAAATTTTAAAAGATCTACAATGTTAGTATTCTTGATATTATATATCCCACCTAAATACTTTTCAAATCTGCCACTTTTCCAAGTCTATAGACTTCTACTGCTATCACCCTAGTCCTGGCCACCATCATCACTCATCCTGAACTGCTGCAATTTTGTCTCTAAATTGGCTCTTAGTATGTACACTCTTGCCTCAAATACATCCAAGAAGTATGTAAGGTAATATTTTTGATAACATCTTTGAGATATCCCTATACCATCAACTGATTCAAATTGTACAACTCACATGTTTGTAATATACTCACAGAGATGTGCAAATATCACCACCATATAATTTTAGGACATTGACATTACTCCCCAAAGAAACCGCATATCCATTAGCAGCCATTCCCCATTGCCCCCTGACACAGCCCTGGAAACTATTCACCCACTTCCTATCTCTATAGATTTGCTTATTCTGAACTGAATGGAATCATATAATATGTGGTCATCTGTGACTGGCTTCTTAAAATATTATTTTCAAGGTTCCTCCATATTTTAGTGTATATCAGTACCTCACTCCTTCTTATTGTCAAAATAATATTCTCTTGTATGGATAAACCACAGTTCCATTGACCAGTTTAGAGATATTTAGGATGTTTCCACTTTTTTACTATTATATATAATGGTGCTATGACATTCATCTACAAGTTTTTGTGTGGCATACGTTTTTATTTATCTTAGGTATGTACCTAAAAGTGGAATTTCACACTGATATATCTTTCTTAACATTCTGAGGAACCGTCAAGCTGTTTTCCAAAGTGGCAGCACCATTTTCCAATGCCATCAAAAATGTATGATAATTCCAATTTTCTCATGGTCTTGTCAACACTTCTTATATCTGACTTTTTGGTTTTAGCCATCTCAGTGGGTGTGATATCTCACTGCGCATTTAATTTATGTATTTCTCTAATGACTGATGATGTTGACCATCTTTTATGAGCTTATTGACCATGTGTATATATTCTCTATAGAAATGTCTATTTGAATTGTTGCCCATTTTGTAGTTGGGTTGTCTTTATTGTTGAGTTATAAATATTTATGTATTCTGGATCAGTGTCCCTTATCAGATACATAATTTTCAAATATTTTGTCTTTTCACTTCCTCAGTGCTGTCCTTTGAGGTAAATAGTTTTTTTAATTTTTATGAAATCCGATTTGTCTATTTGCTTTCTTGTCACTTGTGCTTTTGGTGTCAGAATTAAGAAACTGTTGCCTATCAAAGGGCATGAGGAGCTACTTCTATGTTTTCTTCTAAGAGTTTTATACTTCTAGTTCATATTTAGGTCTATAATCCATTTTTAATTAATTTTTGAATAGAGTATAACATAGGGATGCACTTCATCCTTTTGTATGTGATTATCCAGTTGTTTCTGCACCATTTGTTCAAAAGACACTTCTTTCCTCTTAATATGGTCTTGGTACCCTTGTCAAAAATCAGTTGACCATAAAGATTTATTTCTGGACTCTCAAGTCTACTTCACTGATCCACATGTCTACCCTTATACAAGTACCACACTGTTTTGTGTTCTGTCACTTTTTAGTAAGTTTTCAAACTGGGAAGTGTAAGTCCTCAAAGTTTGTTCTTTTTCCAATTTTTTTTTTTTTTTTTAGCTATTCTGGGTACCTTACATTTCCATGTGAATTTTAGGATCAGCTTATTAATTTCTACATGAAAGCTGGCTGGGATTTTTCATATGGATTGCATTGAATCTATAGATCAATTTGGAGACTACTGCCATCTTAACCATACTAATTCTTCTTATCCCTGAACACAGGATGTCTTTACATTAATTTAGGTCATCTTTAATTTCTTTTAACACTCTTTTTTGTAGGTTTCAGAGTATATATTTTTCATTTATAGTGTGTGTGAAATTTGTTCCTAAGGATTTTATTCTTTTTGATGCTATTGTAAAGGGGAATTAATTTCATGTTAAATTTTTTGTAGCTAGTGTACAAAATTGCAATTAATTTCTGTATATTGAGCCTGTATCTTCTAATCTTTCTGAACTCATTTATTAGTTTTAATAGTTTTTAGTGGATTTCTTAGGATTCTCTATGTACAACTGCATGTCATCTGTGACTAAGGATAGTTTTACTTCTTTCTTTTTCTTTGGGATTAATTTTATTTCATTTTATTAATTGCTCTGACTAGAATCTCCAGTGCAGTGATGATTACATGTGATGAGAGTGTACATCACTGTGTTGCTCCTGATTTTAGGGGGAACAACCTTTTACTATTAAGTATGATGTTAGCTGTAGGTGTTTTACAGTTGCCCTTTATTGTGTTGAAGAAATTCCTTTCTTTTCCTAGTTGATTGAGCTTTTTCTTCATGAATTTTTTTAATGCTTTTTCTGCATTTACTGATATGATCATATGGTTTTTGTCTTTTATTCTATTTGTATAGTGTATTACATTAATTAGTTTTTAGATGTTAAACTACCTTTTATTCCTCGGATAAATCCTACATGGTGTGGTAAAAATTTTGTTCTATG
This sequence comes from Neophocaena asiaeorientalis asiaeorientalis, assembly GCF_003031525.2. NCBI lineage: Eukaryota > Metazoa > Chordata > Mammalia > Artiodactyla > Phocoenidae > Neophocaena > Neophocaena asiaeorientalis. Next base: position 16,997,144 of record NW_020173674.1, on the reverse strand, counting down.
TATGTTGCTTGATTTGGTTTTCTAGCATTTTTCAAAGGATTTTTGCATCTATATTTAAAAGAGATATTGACCTGTAGTTTTCTTCTCTTGTGATGTCTTTGTTGTGTTTTGATATCAAGGTAATACTGGCCTCACAGAATGAGTTACAAAGTGTTTCCTCCTCTTCCATTTTTTGGAAGAGTGTGTGAAGTATTCACATACTTGTGAATTTTCAAGATTTCTTTTTGATTTCATTCCTTTGTGATTTTACTTTTTATGGTTTCAATCCTTTTACATTTATTGATATTTGTATTATGGCCTAACACATTGTTTATCCTGGAGAATTTACCTTATGCACTTGAGAACAATGTGTATTCTGTTGTTGTTAGGTGGAGTCTTCTATAAATATCTGTTAGGTACATTCAGGTTATAGTGTTTTATGAGTCTTCTATTTCCCTGTTGATCTTCTGCCTACTTGTTATATCCATTACTAAAAGTGTGGTATTTAATTCTCCATTTATTATTTCTTCATTTTCCCTTGTTCAGTTTGGCTAAAGTTTTGTCAACCTTGTTGATCTTTTCAAAAAATGAACTTTTTTTTCCTTTCAATTGTGTCAAGTTTTTCTTCATGTATTTTGGGGTTTTGTTGATAGGGACATATATAGTTACAATATTTGTTGTTCTGATGAATTGACCCTGTTACTGTTATAAAATGTCCTTCTTCATCCTTAGTAACCATTTTTATCATAATATCTATTTTGTCCAATATTATTTCTGCCACTGACTGTGTTGACGTATTTTTTTCCGTTGTGTTACATTCCAACCTACTTTTCTGTTTGAATTTAAAATGTGTCTCTTGTAGAAGCCATTTCTATCATTGTTCTTATACTTTTCTTTAATTCATTAGACATGGTTTCCTTTGGTTCTTCGAACATATTCATAATAGCTGGTTTACAGGCTTTGTAATAAGCCTAATATCTGGACTTCCTCAGGGACAGTTCTTATTGACTGCTTTTTTTCCTTGTGTACAGGCCACACTTCCCTGTTTCTTTATGTCTTCTAAATTTTTTTGTTTAAAATTGGTCATTATAAATAATTCGGCATATAAATAAGTATATTGTGGCAACTCTGGAAATCAGAACCCCCACTCATGCAGGGTTTTTGTGTTGCCGTTGCTGCTTTTGCTACTGTTGATTTAGTGAATTTCTTGGTCAAATTCTGCAAACTCTGTATTCCTTGTTATGTCTAACCACTGACTGAAGTCTCTGCTTAATTATATCTCAGTGGTCAGCTAATGATTAGACAGAGATTTTCTTAAATGCCTTGAACCAGGAAGTCCCTCACTCTTTGCTATGGGGCTCTGTTTGTGTGGTAGGGCACATCTTCCACATTCCAAAAGTTTACAAATCTGCGTCAGCCTTTATTTCCTGCTTGCACAGACCCTTAAGGTCAGCAGAGGTGAATGGGCCTTCTTAGGTCTTTTTTGGGTATGTGCACTGGCCTGTACATGTGCATGGCCTTCTAAATCCCCAGGAATATGTTAGAGCTTTTCAAAGTCCCTATAGACATCTTATTCCCAGATTTTTTTTTTCTTTTCTTTTTTTTTTTTTTTGTCAGTCTCTTGCAAAACTGCCTTGGGCAGTTGTGGTATTAAACAAATGCCAATGATTGTCAGCAGATGTCCTGTAAAAAGGGGCTTTTCACACTGAGTGATCTCTGAGTCAGATCAAAAGAAAACAAGCCCTGTGAATCAGTTTTTCCAGGGAGCTGCCAGGCAGGTCAAATATTGACAACTGAGGATAAGGCTTTTTGAGAAGCTCCATAACCTTGACGCCCCTTCCAGTGGCTGTTAGCCTTCTGGATTTCATAGCTACCATGGTGCAAGGCTGCTACTTTTCAAAACTACTGGAGAGGTGGGGAGCTGGAGATAGCAATACAGCAAGTTAAAACACCACAAATTCATTGTTCTTACTGTTTCAACTGTTTTTCTTAATAAAACAGTCCTTAAATTTTTGCAAGCCTTTGGTTAATTTCTAGAGTTCTGAAAAAGCTGATTTTTTCAATTCTTGCCACTATTGTTTTTATAAAGGAGTGTGTTTTTGATGTTCTTAACCTTGCCACTCTGGAAATTCTTCTCCTAAAGCAATATCTTTAAACGCATAGTCTAAGTATTTAACTCCTCTTCTTAAAATTATGTAATAGCTTCCCTTTAACTTTCAAATAAAATCCCAAAAATGACCTACAAAGCCCCACATAATCTGGCCCCTCGCTCCCTCTTAGCCTCAAACTTCACATTCTCCCCCTAGACTTCCTTTCAATACCTATAATAAACCTTCTTCCCGCTGTCCTTTTGCACAGATTATTCCTTCGCCCATAACCCTCTCCCTCTCCTCATTCCAACCCCATGCCTATCAACTAACTCCTATCTCTCAGGTCTCACAGTAAATGCCACTTCCTGGGGAGCCTTCTCTGACTCACAAGTTAGATTCAGTCTCTCCATCAAATGCTCTCACAGCACCCTGCCTATTTCCTTCATAGCACTTATCATGACTGTAACAAAATGTAATTTGTGCATCTGTTGAATTTTAAGATCCATCATGGCAGAGATTTAATCTGGTTCAGAGGCAAATGTTCAATAAATGTTTGTTAAAACAATGAATGAATAAACAGAAGAAGAGAATAAATGCATTATGCAAATACCTGGCCACAAAGTTGTTCTGTTTTGGGAAAAGCTGATGAGGAAAGGGACAAGTAACCTCACTAAAGCAGCTCTGAAACTCCATATACATGTAACTGCTTCAGCCAGTGCAGCTTCTCAAAATATCTATGTTGAAAATTAAAGAGGATTATGGTCTTACTATGAAAATCTCTGATCTAAATTTCTTGTTTTATAGATAAACATATCAACTCCAAGGGAGCAGGGAATTTTTTCAAGAGTTGTCAGACTGCAAATTACTTGAGGAAATTTTAAAATATCCATGCCCAGCCTGTCCCCGTATTTTATCTGTCATAAATTTGCTTTTAATGTGGCCCAAGAGTATGGGTGTTTTTTGAAAAGCTCGCTAAATAATTCTAACATGCATCCAGGTTTCCTGAGAACCGTTATAGGTAAAAAGTATCTTGTCTCAGGTTTGTTCCTGTCAACCTTCCATTTAAGGTGCTCCAGTCCTCACAGCAAGGAACATAATAAGATTTGGGGACAGTCTGATAAATAATCATCTTTGAAAGATAAGGAATATAAGCAACGCGGGTGTTGGTCCTCAACCAAAAAACTAAAGCAAAGGTACTCTTCACATTTGAAGTAACAGAAAAAGCTTGTCACTGGGGAACAGACAACCTGTTTTCTGCTAATAAACTCTAGGGTGGCTTTTGTGGCTGCCTTGATTAATCGGTGACAATGAAATAACCAGTGCTCAGGGATACATGCGACGGCAAAGGATTGTAAGTGACAATTTGCTGTTAAAATTCATCGGCGCCTGCAAAGCGCCTTGATTAATGAAGTCGCTGTGCCTGCCTCCGCTCTGAGGAGGGGGCCACTGTGGGAGGGAAGGGAAAAGAAAATTGCAAGGATGCTCTCGCTAAAGAGGTTCAGCACCCAGTTGCATTTAATCTATCCGCCGTTCCATTATGCAAGTACCTTCTCCCTCTCGGCTGTTCGCCGGCGCTGCCATTAATCACAGACTGCTGCAAAGAAAAGGCAAGTAGGGGGGAGGTAGGGGAGAGAGCTGTCCTTCCCGACTTGCAGCGGGGGAGGATGATGGGTAAGCATGGGGCCCAGGAGGGGAACTGCTGGGTTATGACCAACGAGGAACTTAAAACAGGATCCACAGAGTTGAGCCTCAGCATCCCCCCCCACCGCCACTGGCTCTGTGGAGGTGCTTGGTGCACATCGCCATCTACAGCTAACTGTGTAAACTGCTCCGAGGGAAGCGCTGAGCTCCAGAAAAGGCCCAGAAATCAGAGCACTGGCAAATCCAGTGGCTTTAGCAAGTCCGTGCGCTGGCCAGGGAGGCAGGACAGCATTGGCTTCGATGACACTGGGCTGCCTTCTTTGGTGCTTGGCCCGACAGCGTGTCGTCCTGCACAAGGTTTAGCTAGTGCCCACGGAAACGGGCCATGAAGAACGGATTCCCATGAAATCATCTGAATGAGTTCTTTTGTCCCTAGAGAAAAAACAACAGCCTGTACCCATATTCGCAATTTACCCAGTTAGAGAGGGTTGCTGCACTGCATCGGACCTTTCTTTGAAAACAGTTTTAAAATTTTTCTGAAGTCAGTGTTAAAATCTCTTTATGCTACTATACTCGATGTAAGGAAATTTCACTTTTAAGGTCATAGAGTCATATTCTCCAAGTTGCATTATGTTTAACACCTGAATACTTTCTAATACATGATGAACAAACAACTCAGTATTTGTACAGCCCAAAATTCTAATATGTCAGGAATGGAAAGGTCTATTTGGAGTCTCTTTTCCTGAACAGTGTTCCTAAAGTGTATTAAGAGTTTGTGTACACGATCTCATCTAATACACACAAAACCTGTTGTAGACAATACAGGTATCCCCATTTTACAGATGAGAATAATTCAGATGAGAGGTTTTCAAAATATCTAGGTAGCTCCCTCAAGGTCCCACAGCTACAAATTTCCTTCAAACTTTGGTTCAATCAATGAAATAAAGGCATCCTCCCATGCTCCATGAATGCGATTTCTCTATGAGTTCAACGGGGCTAATTCACCAGCAGAAGATGTCATCCCAGCTCTGCTAGTATTAGCTGTCACTTTGAACCAGTCACTTTACCTCTCTGAGCCTCCCCTCTTTTTTGTCTGTACACTGATAAAGTTGGGTGAATGGATTAACCTTGGGATGCTAGAAGTTGAACATTTTTAAAAAAGATACAGAAGCTTGAGGTCTCTTAGCTTGCAAACTGGAAGCGACTCAGTGATTGAAAGGAGTCAGACACGCCTGGACTATTCCACAGTTTATGACAACACAAGGCACTGGTCATCCGTGGACCACTCCCCCAACCCACCTCTCTCCTTTGCTTTGGGCAGTAGGCCCCAATTATTGACAGGTGGAAGCATCTTTCCATCCTTGCCTTTGACATGCAGTATGGGAGTCAGCTTTGAATTTGATGGAGTAAAGAGCCTGTCAGCCTTCCTGCTTCACAGCACTCAAAGAAAGCTTACCTGCACAAGTGTGTGTCGGCAGCACATGGCCCACTTCTAAGAGGACTGCACATCAGGATCAAGACATGGAGAGCAACTACTCCCTGGAAATGTTTAAACAAAGAAAAAGGTATAGTCTAAGAATCTTCAGATTTTTTTTTTACAATCTCTTTAATGAAGCCAGCTTGGGATAGGACATGGTTGACAGCATTTCCCCAGACAGAATGTTAAATATTGCCTTCAAACCAGAAAATTACTCATTGATTTGACCTGCAAAAAAGATAAACGTCTATTCAACTCTGTTCTATTCCAGTGTGGGCTTTATTGTTTTTAGTGAAACAATCTGAGCCAGCCTCCTAATGAAGCAACCCAGCATATAAACACATCAAGTATATGGCACAGGCACAGAGCCCTTGCCGACCAAATGCAACACCCCAGAAGGCCACCCACAGCTGCTGAGAGCAGGGTGTGCACACCAGCTTAACAAGGTGGCTGCCCTACCCCAGCGCAACAGCAGACACACAGCCCAGGAGCAAACAGACATGGCAAATGAAAACTCTGGCTAAGGATGGAGCAGAAACAACAGCTTATAATTCACTGCCTCAAGAGCCTCTGAAGTCACTACCATTCCAGCTTTGGCTAAAGACAATTTTCATCATGACAGGTGACTACCATCTGTAAGACCCTGTCAGACCACATATGCCTAATAATGGTCTCATTCTTACGCAGTGTTTTACAGCTCACATAGGGCCACCGCATGCCCCGTCTCATTTGATTCTTTTAACAACACTATTAAACATGTGGTACAGGGACTCACTGCACTGGCTGCATTTTGTTTTTCAGAGTGATGCTATCAAGTAGTATTGTATCTATTTGTCGGTTCAGCGAGCTCGTATGCAGGGTCCGTTCTGTTCCAGGCACTCGGAGAAGATGGAGGGGCACACAGAAGGAAGGAGAGAAAGTGGAGGAGAGTCAAATATGGCCTCCATGTGAATGTTGTCAAGGAGTTAATCTCAAGAGGAGGCAGAAGGGTAAACAGATAACTCTAATTCAATCTTGACAGAACTGAGAGGGAGGTATTCATAATATCCAAGGGGAGCCGTGATGTGATTCTGAAGAGTTTTCTAAATGGTAAAAAGAACTTAAGTAAACTTTTCATTCCGATTCTTAGAAAAAGTTATAATTATGAAACAATATGCACTTTAAGTTTTTAGATTAGTTAATAAGCTTATGAAATATTTTATTATTGCTTATTTTCTTAAGACTAACAAAAAAACCTCCAGGTAAGACAAGCAGGCACTGTTATCCTTATTTTACAGAGGCTCACGGAAGTTGAATGGCTTGTGCAAGGCAACAGGTCAGAAATTCGAATTTACTAGGGAATTGCTGATGCTCAGTTCAAACCTGGATTCTAATCCAGTGCTTCTCAAATTTAATGAATATAAAAACCACTTGGGGATCTTGTTCAATTACAGATTCAGGTTTGTCAGTCTGGAGTGGGGTCTGAAAGTCAGCATTTCTAACAAGCTGCCTGGTGATGCTGATGCTGCTGGTCCATGGACCTGGCTTTGAGTAACAAGGATCCAGAGTGATGTCTTTGCCCTACATGTGTGTATTATAAAAAGGTGGGGGGGGGCACAATCAGCGTGCATGAATGCTAGCAACAGTGAATTGGTTTATCAGAAATCAGAGGCAAGGGGGGACCTTCAAGATGGCAAAGGAGTAAGACGTGGAGATCACCTTCCTCCCCACAAATACATCAAAGATACATCTACATGTGGAAAAACTCCTACAGAACACCTACTGAACGTTGGCAGAAGACCTCAGACCTCCCCAAAGGCAAGAAACTCGCCACGTACCTGGGTAGGGAAAAAGAAAAAAGAAAAAACAGAGACAAAAGAATAGGGACGGGACCTGTGCCTCTGGGAGGGAGCTGTGAAGGAGGAAAAGTTTCCACACACTAGGAAGCCCCTTCGCTGGTGGAGACAGGGTGTGGGCAAGGGGGAAGCTTCGGAGCCATGGAGGAGAGCACAGCAACAGGGGTGCGGAGGGCAAAGCGGAGAGATTCCCGCACAGAGGATAGGTGCCGACCAGCACTCACCAGCCTGAGAGGCTTGTCTGCTCACCCTCCGGGGCAGGCAGGGGCTGGGAGCTGAGGCTCGGGCTACAGAGGTCCGATCCCAGGGAGAGGACTGGGGATGGCTGCGTGAACACAGCCTGAAGAGGGCTAGTGAGCCGCAGCTAGCTGGGAGGGAGTCCAGGAAAAAGTCTGGAACTGCCAAAGAGGCAAGAGAACATTGTTTCAGGGTGCACAAGGAGAGGGGATTCCTTCCCTGTGTGCCCACAGAAGGCAGAGCACCGCCTAAGTGAGTTCCAGAGATGGGCACGAGCCCCAGCTATCAGGATGGACCCCAGAGATGGGCATGAAACGCTAACACTGCTGCTGCCACCAAGAAGCCTGTGTGCAAGCACAGGTCACTATCCACACCTCGCCTCCCGGGAGACTGTGCAGCCTGCCACTGCCAGGGTCCCATGATCCAGGGACAACTTCCTTGGGAGAACACACGGCGCGTCTCAGGCTGTTGCAATGTCATGCCAGCCTCTGCCACTACAGGCTCGCCCCATGTTACAATTACCATATCCCTCCCTCACCCTGGCCTGAGCAAGCTAGAGCACCCTAATCAGCCTCTGCTTTAACCCCATCTTGTCTGGGTGGGAACAGATGCCCCAGGGCAACTTACAGGCAGAGGTAGGGCCAAAACCAAAGCTGAACCCCAGGAGCTGTGTGAACAAAGAAGAGAAAGGGAAATCTCTCCGTGCAGCCTCAGGAGCAGCAGACTAAATTCCCACAATCAATTTGATGTATGCTGCATCTGTGGAATACCTGAACAATGAATCATCCCAAAATTGAGGTGCTAGACTTTGGGAGCAATTGTAGACTTGGAGTTTGCTTTCTGTGACTGATTTGTTTCTGATTTTTATATTTTTCTTAGTTTAGTTTTTAGCTCTTGTTATCATTGGTGGATTTGTTTATTAGTTTGGTTGCTCTCTTCTTTTTTATTATTTAAATAATTTTTCTTCCTTCCTTCCTTTCTTTCTTCCTTTCTTTCTTTCTTTCTTTTCTTCCTTTCTTCCCTTCTTCCTTTCTTTCTTTCTTTATTCTCCCTTTTCTTCTGAGCCGTGTGGCTGAAAAGGTCTTGGTGCTCTGGTCTGGTATCAGGCCTGAGCCTCTGAGTGGGAGAGACGAGTTCAGGACACTGAACCACCAGAGAACTCCCAGCCCTACGTAACTACAATCAGTGAGAGCTCTCGCAGAGATCTCCATCTCAACACTAAGACCCAGCTCTACCCAACAGCCAGCAAGCTCCAGTGCTGGATGCCCCATGCCAAACAACTAGCAACAAAGGAACACAGCCCCACCCATTAGCAGAGAGGTTGCCTAAAATCATACTAAGTTCACAGACACCCAAAAACACACCACTGGACGTGGTCCTGCCCACCAGAGACAAGATCCAGCCCCACCCACCAGAACACAGGCACCAATCCCCTCCACAAGGAAGACAACACAAGCCACTGAACCAACCTCACCCACTGGGGGCAGAAACCAAAAACAATGGGAAATACAAACATGCAGCCTGTGAAAAGGAGACCCCAAACACAGTGAGTTAAACAAAATGAGAAGACAGAGAAATATGCAGCAGATGAAGGAGCAAGGTAAAAACCCACCAGACCAAACAAATGAAGAGAAAATTGGCAGTCTACCTGAAAAGGAATTCAGAGTAATGATAGTAAAGGTGATCCAAAATCTTAGAAATAGATTGGAGAAAACAGAAGGAACATTTAACAAGGACCTAGAAGAACTAAAGGGCAAAGAAACAATGATGAACAACACAATAAATGAAATTAAAATTTCTCTAGAATGAATCCCTAGCAAAATAACTGAGGAAGAAGAATGGAAAGGTGACCTGGAAAACAAAATAGTAGAAATAACGGCCGCAGAGCACAATAAAGGAAAAAGAATGAAAGGAATTGAGGACAGTTTCAGAGACCTCTGGGATAACATTAAATGCACCAACATTCAAAGTATAGGGGTCCCAGAAAAAGAAGAGAATAACAAAGGGACTGAGAAAATATTTCAAGAGATTATAGTTGAAAACTTCCCTAACAAATGGAAAGGAAATAGTCAATCAAGTCCAGAACGTGCAGAGAGTCCCCTACAGGATAAATCCAAGGAGAAAAATGCCAAGACACATATTAATCAAATTTTCAAAAATTAAAAACAAAGAACAAATATTAAAAGCAGTAAGGGAAAAGCAACAAATACAAACAAGGGAATCCCCATAAGGTTAACAGCTGATCTTTCAGCAGAAACTCTGCAAGCCAGAAAGGGGTGCCAAGACATATTGAAAGTGATAAAAGGGAAAAACCTACAACCAAGATTACTCTACCCAGCAAGGATCTCATTCAGTTTCGAAGGAGAAATTAAAACCTTTTCAGACAGGGAAAAGCTAAAAGAATTCAGCACCACCAAACCAGCTTTACAACAAATGCTAAAGGAACTTCTCTAGGCAGGAAACACAAGAGAAGGAAAAGACCTACAATAACAAACCCAAAACAATTAAGAAACTGGTAATAGGAACATACGTATCGAACATTACCTTAATGTAAATGGATTAAATGCTCCAACCAAAAGACATAGACTGGCTGAATGGATACAAAAACAAGACCCATATATGTGCTGTCTACAAAAGACCCACTTCAGACCTACAGACACGTAGAGACTGCAAGTGAGGGGATGGAAAAAGATATTCCATGCAAAAGGAAATCAAAAGAAAGCTGGAGTAGCAATTCTCATATCAGACAAAATAGACTTTAAAATAAAGACTATTACAAGAGACAAAGAAGGACACTACATAATGATCAAGGCATCGATCCAAGAAGAAGATATAACAATTGTAAATATTTATGCACCCAACATAGGAGCACCTCAGTACATAACGCAAATGCTAACAGCCATAAAAGGGGAAATCAACAGTAACACATTCACAGTAGGGGACTTTAACACCCCATTTTCACCAATGGACAGATCATCCAAAATGAAAATAAATAAGGAAACACAAGCTTTAAATGACACATTAAACAAGGTGGACTTAATTGATATTTATAGGACATTCCATCCAAAAATAACAGAATACACTTTCTTCTCAAGTGCTCATGGAACATTCTCCAGGATAGATCATATCCTGGGTCAGAAATCAAGCCTTGGTAAATTTAAGAAAATTGAAATCATATCAAGTACCTTTTGTGACCACAGCACTATGAGACTAGATCTCAATTACAGGAGAAAAACTGTAAAAAATACAAACACATGGAGGCTAAATAATACACTACTCAATAACCAAGAGATCACTGAAGAAATCAAAGAGGAAATCAAAAAATACTGAGAAACAAATGACAATGAAAACATGACCACCCAAAACCTATGGGATGCAGCAAAAGAAGTTCTAAGAGGGACGTTAGTAGCAACACAATCCTACCTCAAGAAACAAGAAAAATCTCAAATAAACAACCTAACCTTACACCTAAAGCAATTAGAGAAAAAGAACAAAAAAAACCGAAAGTTATCAAAAGGAAAGAAATCAAAAAGAAATGAAGGAAACGATAGCAAAGATCAATAAAACTAAAAGCTGGTTATTTGAGACGATAAAATAGATGAACCATAGCCAGACTCATCAAGAAAAAATGGAAGAAGACTCAAATCAACAGATTTAGAAATGAAAAAGGAGAACTAATATCTGACACCACAGAAATACAAAGGATCATCAGAGATTACTACAAGCAACTATATGCCTATAAAATGGAAAACCTGGAAGAAATGGACAGATTCTTAGAAAAGCACAACCTTCCAAGACTGAACCAGGAAGATATAGAAAATATAAAGAGACCAATCACAAGCACTGAAGTTGAAACTGTGATTAAAAATCTTCCAACAAACAAAAGCCCAGGACCAGATGGCTTCACAGGCAAATTCTATCAAACATTTAGAGAAGAGCTAACACCTATCCTTCTCAAACTCTTCCAAAATATAGCTGAAGGAGGAACACTCCCAAAGTCATTCTTCGAGGCCACCATCACCCTAATACCAAAACCAGAGAAAGACATCACAAAAAAAGAAAACTACAGGCCAATATCACTGATGAACATAGATGCAAAAATCATCAACAAAATACTAGCAAACAGAATCCAACAGCACATTAAAAGGATCATACACCATGATCAATGGGGTTTATCCCAGGAACGCAAGGATTCTTCAATATAGGCAAATCAATCAATGTGATATACCATATTAACAAACTGAAGGATAAAAACCATAAGATCATCTCAATAGATGCAGAAAAATCTTTGGACAAAATTCAACACCCATTTATGATAAAAACTCTCCAGAAAGTGGGCATAGAGGGAACCTACCTCAACATAATAAAGGTCATATATGGCAAACTCACAGGCAACATCATTCTCAATGGTGAAAAAGTGAGACCATTTCCTCTAGATAAGGAACAAGACAAGGTTGCCCACTCTCACTACTATTATTCAACATAGTTTTGGAAGTTTTAGCCATGGCAATCAGAGAAGAAAAAGATAAAAAGGAATCCAAATCAGAAAAGAAGAAGTAAAACTGTAACTGTTTGCAGATGACATGATACTATACATAGAGTATCCTAAAGATGCTACCAGAAAACTACTAGAGCTAATCAATGAATCTGGTAAAGTTTCAGGATACAAAATTAATGCATGGAAATCTCTTGCATTCCTATACACTAACAACGAAAAATCTGAAAGAGAAATTAAGGAAACAACCGCATTCAGCATTGCAAGAAAAAGAATAAAATACTTAGGAATAAACCTACCTAAGGAGACAAAAGACCTGTATGCAGAAAACTACAAGACACTGATGAAAGAAATTAAAGAAGATACAAACAGATGGAGAAATATACCATGTTCTTGGACTGGAAGAATCAACAGTGTGAAAATAACTATACTACCCAAAGCAATCTATAGATTCAGTGCAACCCCTATCAAACTATGAATGGCATTTTTCACAGAACTAAAATGAAAAACTTTACAATTTGTACAGAAACACAAAAGACCCTGAATAGCGAAAGCAATCTTGAGAAAGAAAAATGGGGCTGGAAGAATCAGGCTACCTGACTTCAGACTATACTACAAAGCTACAGTAATCAAGACACTATGGTACTGGCACAAAAACAGAAATATACATCATTGGAACAGGATAGAAAGCCCAGAGATAAACCCATGCACATATGGTCACCTTATCTTTGATAAGGTGACCATATACAATAAGAATATGTAATGGGGAAAAGACAGCCCCTTCAATAAGTGGTGCTGGGAAAACCGGACAGCTACATGTAAAAGAATGAAATGAGAACACTTCCTAACACCGTACACAAAAATAAACTCAAAATGCATTAAGGACCTAAATGTAAGGACAGACACTATAAAACTCTTAGAGGAAAACATAGGCAGAACACTCTATGACATAAATCACAGCAATATCCTTTTTGACCACCGCCTAGAGAAATGGAAATAAAAACAAAAATAAACAAATGGGACCTAATGAAATTTAAAAGCTTTTGCATAGCAAAGGAAACCATAAACAAGATGAAAAGACAACCCTCAGAATGGGAGAAAATATTTGCAAACAAAGCAACAGACAAAGGATTAATCTCCAAAATATTCAAGCAGCTCATGCAGCTCAATATAAAAAAACAAACAACCCAATCCAAAAATGGGCAGAAGACCTAAATAGACATTTCTCCAAAGAAGATATACAGATTGCCAACAAACACATGAAAGGATGCTCAACATCACTAATCATTAGAGAAATGCAAATCAAAACTACAATAAGGTATCACCTCACATCAGTCAGAATGGCCATCATCAAAAAATCTACAAACAATAAATGCTCGAGAGGGTGTGGAGAGAAGGGAACTCTCTTGTACTGTTGGTGGGAATGTAAATTGATACAGCCACTATGGAGAACAATATGGAGGTTCCTTACAAAACTAAAAGTAGAGCTACCATATGACCCAGCAATCCCACTACTGGGCATATACCCTGAGACAACCATAATTCAAAAAGAGACATGTACCACAATGTTCATTGCAGCTGTATTTACAATAGCCAGGACACGGAAGCAACCTAAGTGTCCATCGACAGATGAACGGATAAACAATGTGTGGCACATATATACAATGGAATATTACTCAGCCATAAAAAGAAATGAAATTGAGTTATTTGTAGTGAGGAGGATGGACCTAGAGTCTGTCATACAGAGTGAAGTAAGTCAGAAAGAGAAAAAAAAAATACTGTGTGTTAACACATATATATGGAATCTAAAAAAAGATGGTTCCAATGAACCTAGGGGCCGGACAGGAATAAAGACGCAGACATAGAAAATGGACTTGAGGACACGGGGAGGGGGAAGGGTAAGCTGGGTTGAAGTGAGAGTGTCATGGACATATATACACTACCAAATGTAAAATATATAGCTAGTGGGAAGCAGCTGCATAGCACAGGGAGATCATCTCGATGCTTTGTGACCACCCAGCGGGGTGGGATAGGGAGGGTGGGAGGGAGACGCCAGAGGGAGCGGTATGGGGATATATGTATACATATAGCTGATTCAGTTTGTTATACAGTAGAAACTAACACAATATTGTAAAGCAATTATACTCCAATAAAAATGTTTTTTAAAAAAAGCAATTTGAGGGAAAAATAGTTGAAAATTAGGGGGAAACAGCCTTAAAATTTAAGGACAGGCCCAGGGTTTTGAAGACCTAACTTAGCTGGAGGAACCTCAGACAAGGCCAGTAGTGCCAAACCTGCAGTTCTCAATTTTCCAGGGGTCCAAGAAAGCACCAAGAAGGATCTGTGAATTATTTTAGATATTCAAAAACTATCGTAAATTGAATGTTTATACAAGGCCTCATACACTAATGAAAACATGGACTCATTAAAGATATTTACCACTGTTTTGTTCCTATCGTTGGCTTAATTCTTATTGTTCATGCTGCATGCTCAGATATATATATATATATATGTATATATATATCTTTAATTAAGAGTAAGAAAACAAATTTAGTATTAATGCAGTTCAAGTAGTAGATGGAGATTAAGAGAAGGAATACTTGGTAGTTAAAATGTTGGGATCTAATCCAAACCCCTTATTTTATGGAGTTGTTTTTATTTGTTGCTTTGTTTTGTCTTTTGTGGGTTCTGTGTATTGGTTTTGCGTTAGATTAGGCCCATAAATATTAAGTAACTAAGCAAAGGTTTAAGAGTAAGCAAATAGAAGAACCAGAATCAGATCCCTAATGTTCTGACTTCACGTTAATAATAAATAATCATCACCATTTAATAATTTATTATATTATTACCATTTAATAATAGCTTATTATGTGCCACTCACCTACATTAATTATCACATTAAATCATCAAAATAACTGAGAGGAAAAAATCTTATATCACCATTTTATAGGCGAGGAATCTGAACCTCAGAGACATGCACTAACTTGCCCAAGAAAACACAGCAAGTAAAATGTTTATCCAGAAATGGAGCCTAAATCCCTACCCCAAAGCCAATTCTTGTAATTGAAATCCCAGTTCCAATTCTCTCGAGTTGCTGTTAGACTCCAGAATCATCAGACTGAGTATCTGAGCACTAGAGAAGTTGCTGGTATATTTATTTGAACCTGGCCTCTTTCCAAAACAGTCTGTGAGATGTAGAGGAAATGTGAACAGAGAGCCGCCCTGAGTTCCACCCATAGCAATGTTCCCCTCAGCAGCAGAGCAGTATGTTGCCATTTCTCTAAAAATCTCTGAAACTTTCACTGCTACAGACACACAAAAGGAAGGGCATTCATCTCAGAAAGAGACTGGTGAGAATGCAAACCAAATTTTCTACCTTTTGCCCTATGGGTGCAGCAGAATAAACACAGGAATCAAATAAATCCAGATTTACATCCAACTCCCCACTTATTGTGCTGGCTTGTGATCATTGACAAACCACTGGTCTCTCTGAGCGATTTTTATCATCCGATAAAAGAGAAATAATACCACCTGCTTCACTGGATGGTAGTGAGGATTAAATAAGCTTGTGTAGGTAAAGCCCCTGGCACAGGTGAAGAACCAAACAAATATATCAGTAGCCCTTATTTGATGAGCTAGTTACCACCTTAGAAAACACAATTTACTTTTGGCATGTCTCAGCCAGATCACGGGCTGCCAACAGAAGTTGCCCTCTTGGCTTGAATCAATCCAGAATGAAAAACCTGAGCATTTGTTTATCCAACCTTATTCGGGGCATATTCCAAGATACTGACGCTGGATGGCCATAGGCTAATGACAGCATCCATTCTGAAAATAAATGTCACTTGGCAAAGACCACTAATGTGGCCAGAGCAGAATCAGTGTGACCAACAAGAGGACAGTGTCCATTGCTCAGGGAAAGTATCAGACTGGATAGATTGTAACTTGGACTTCATTTTTAATCTCTTTCTATTGCCAACTAAAAACTGTCACTCGACATCGGGCTCTATAAGAATGAAGTCACTAGTCACTGCAGTCACTGGCCTTCAGCCCTCAAAGGAGCTCAGGGAGGAGATCAGGAATGAGGCCCTCTGTGCTCTGGAAAAACTGGCAGAATGGGCCTTGAGAGGATTAGATATTTGGGGGAGAAGATTTTATGAGCCCAATTTTTTGCATCTTCTCATATCTAGAAAAACACTAAAATCATTAACGGGGACATATGTCCCTCGTGACCAGCAGCAAGTTTCTTGTGACCAGCAGCCAGCCTCTGCCAGCGTGTGTGCTTGACTGCACACCTCCCGCTTCACTAAAATCACATGTATATTGACCCTCTCCCTTACCTCTTCAGAGTAGTTCCTCAGAGCTATCTGAGAGGCTGTCTCCTGGGCTACAGTTCGCATTTTGCCCCAAGTAAAACTTAATTCACAGCTCCTACGTTATGCAGTTTTTTCAGTTGACACCATCAGGGTTGGAAAGTTGAGTCTGATGAAGTCATTTCTCCCCTGTCTCCCCAGCCCAATCATGTTTTGCTTACCTCACTCAGTCTGAAAAAAAAAAAAAAAATCAATTTTCCCAGCTAGCACTCCAAAGGAAGAAAGCATGAACAGAAGAGCACTACGGTGCCAAACTGGTTATACTGTGACATCTTGGAAAGTAAAAGGGTGGACGGTGAAACACAACAAGGCAACCCCGTCTTTCCTGTCTTTAAAAACAGAGAATGATGGTTTTGTTCAGGGAACTAAAACAAAACCCTGGGGGGAGAAAACTAAACTTTAATTTTTAAAGACTTCTAGTGCTCAGTGAAACCAATTGATGCCTCTGATTCTTTTGCTCTATTCAGACTCTCCTTGCACAGCCAGCACCAGACCTCCCATATTCAAACAGACTGACAAATAATGATTTTTAACGCCACCAGTGAAGGACTTCTTAGTCGGCTCTAGAGAACACAAGTGTGGAATGAGTTTTGCAAGTTGACTCAAGTCAGCCCCAGCTGGATCCCTTCTCCTGCTGAAAAGGCAAGCCCAGACAGGCAGCCTGGACTCCAGCAAAGAGCAATCTGCCATCCAGTGCGGCCACGGCTTTCTGAGAATCCCCCGTACTTCCTAAGACATGGGTCACTCTACAGAGTCAGAAAGGGAACTATAGGTTAGACCTGAGTAAAAAGATATTTGGGGTTGAAGTAGATGAAGAGTAGGGAATTTACGACTCCCTTCTCAATGCTGTGAGAAACTGAAAAGTCTACCATGACTTGGCTTAGCTCACTTCTCCAGTCTGCCCTTGAAGCTCCAGCCAATTGAATTACAGTTCCTTGAACTAGCCCTGCCTGCTCTCACATTACAGGTTAGCTCAACAATTGTGTCCTCCAAATATATTCCCTTTTAGTAGCACTTATCCCACTGCATTGTAAATGCCTGTTTTTTAACCCCTATTCTCTAGGATATGGTGAGTTCTTTGAGCTGGATCTTTTTCATTCTTGTGTCTTTAGTGCCTGATAATAGGTATTTATTAACATTTTGGACTGAATGCTAAGTGCATGAACAAATAAATAAAAGAATGAGGAAAGGTTGCTGTTTCTGACCCTATCACTAGTAGGCTCTTGACAACATATTAAGCCATACCATTTAATGAGTTCTCACTTTGTGCTAGTAACAAGCTAAGTGCTTTACCTGCAGTGTTTCTTTTCATCTTCACACCACCACTTTGAGATAGTAAAAATTATTAGCCTCATTTCAGCAGGAAAAAAAAATAATTAGAGGCTTGGGAAACAGAGAAACTTACACAAGTTCACACGTTTAGAAAGTAACAGTCAAGATTTGCATCACAATGTGTTGTCTCCATACGATAGTCAAGATGTGAACAAATGCTAGGGGCACTCAGGGTATAATTTAAATTCCTCTCTTGAAGCTATTTATTTTTTTCATTCATTCATCCATCCACCAGTTTCGTATCCATTAAGTATTTATTTAGAACCTACTTTAAATGGGGCTCTGTGTGAGGCTCCAGAGGATGCAAAATGAACAACACCCCTTATTTTCAAAGAGTTTGCTGTTTAGTTGGAAAGATGATGACAGAGAGCTGCAATGTAAGTTAAATCCCTCAAAAGCTATGAAATGTAAAAGAAATTAAAGGAGAAAATAATCTCAATCACAGTAGTTTTTAAACAGACCCTTTGTCTCTTTCCACCCCCCAAATGGTACCCCACCTGCTCCACCAGCAGGAATCCAAGAAGTAGCACATCTTTTTTTTTTTTTTTTGGCCGTGTTGGGTCTTCGTTGCTGCACGCGGCTTTAGTTGCGGCGAGCGGGGGCTGCTCTTCGTTGTGGTGCACAGGCTTCTCATTGCAGGGGCTTCTCTCTTGTTCTCGAGCAAAAGCTCTACATGCATGGGCTTCAGTAGTTGTGGCATGTGGACTCAGTAGTTGTGGCTTGCAGGCTCTAGAGCACAGGCTCAGTAGTTGTGGCACACGGGCTTAGTTGCTCCGCGGCATGTGGGATCTTCCCGGACCAGGGCTTGAACCCGTGTCCCCTACATTGGCAGGCAGGTTCTTAACCACTGTGCCACCAGGGAAGCCCACACACCTTTTTATTTAAACACTTAAAATGTATTTTCATCAAGGTACTGCCTGTTGTCAGGGAGGGGGAAATTTTCCCCTCTACCCTCCTTAAATTCTTCTGGCTGAACTAATAATAAAATTAACATAAGACAGAGTAACAGAAAAAAAGAAACAAATTTCAGTTTGTGCACATGGAGGTCTCATAGAAATAGGACCTGAGAAGTGGCCAAAGCAGACAGCTTTTATACTTTTTAGGCAGAGACATGATACATGTGTGAGGAACTGACAGGACAAAGAAACTTGGGTTTTGGGTGCTCAATTAGTGATGAATCTAAACAGAGTTTGGGTTTGGGGTAGTAAACTAAAGTAACAAGGTCTGTTTATGCAGGTTTTTTGGACTGAATTCCCTGTCTCTCTCAATAAGAGTGTCCATCTAACTCCAGATGCAGGGAGTACACCTTTCACATGAGAGATTTCTTTCCTGCCTTCAGGGAGGGTCGGAACATCCCTTTTGCGTTGGCCATTTTTTAAGTAACTTTAAATCGAAATAATCAATATACTGTTGTAGCATATTTTGGGGCAGTCCACCCTGAGCCCCAGAACATTCAGTGACTTCTCATCATTAAGCAAAAATCTCTGAACTCATTAAGATGCTATAATTTGGTCCCACCTGCATTTCCAGGTTTATGCCCTGCATCTCTTTTAAAATTCCTGCCTGGTTGTCACCATTTATAAACTCTATTCTGTTCCCTCCTGCCTCTGCATTTTTGCTCCAGCTACTTCCATGGGGATTAGATTTATTCTTTCTGTTTAGGCTTTTCTGCCACCTGTACGGTTTCTCCTGGATTCTTCTAAAACATTTTGCTTCATAAAGATATCTTCTTTCTCATACAGCTCTGTCAAAAAATATTGAATTATCCTTGGTTGGAATTAACTGTTTATATCTCAGAGTCCTTGTTCTAGCCTATGAACATCTTAATAACCACAACAGTTTCTCATCCATCTTCATATCCTCAGTGCCTAACACAATGGCATGTACTGCATTCTCAGTGAATGTCTGCTGAAATGAATGGACTGACCAGTCTTATGTACCATTTGCTTGTTCAAACATCCTATTTCCCATTCAGTTTGAAAGCTTTGTGAGAGCTGAGACTATATGTATATCTTGGCGTCTTTCACTTTCACCTCACCGTAGTTCCTAGTACAGCCTTTGTATACAGTAGGTGCCCGGAAAATATTTTTTGATGAATGGAAAACTGTCCATTGTAAGATAGGAATGATTTTATCTAGTTTATTCATTGCTGCATTTTTTGTATCTAGACACGGTAGATATTCAATAAATGACTGTAAAGTAAATGGATGCCAATTCCCAAATATCTAGTCACGGAATTAAATGGACATACTGTTTGCCTGACCTGCCCCTCCTCTTCTGACCCTTTCTCCACTCCCTGCATGGTAACTGCAGAAGTAGACACTTTATGAAATGTGTGATTTTCTCCCAGCTGGAGTTGGTGGATCCAAGGAAGAGAATCCATAATCAAACTACCAATTCTGGCTCTTTCCTAGAATTTTTGGACTTAAGACACAATGAATCAAGTTGATTAGCTAGAGCTGTTAGATGAAGAAATTAAGGTAAGAGGTAGTCATGATGACCCCAAAGTTTTTGAGTGCAATTGTCCCTTAAGTTAAGTTGCAAATTTGTCCTCTCTATGACGTAGTTGTGCTGTATGATATCTGGGCAAACAAACACCTCATGCTTTTTTTTTCTTTTCTCAAACTGTTCAAGATGGATTTTTGTCACTTACTTCCAAAAGAGCCTTAATGATTGCAGAGACCATTCTGGTAAAAGACACAGGTGATGATAGAGCCTGGAGAATAGGAAGAATAACTAACACTAAGTTACACTACAGAACTATAGACATTTACCTAGGACTTTTCTAAGACAGGGAGACTCAAACAATAAGGAAAGCCACTGAGATGTTGTCTGACAAAATAGGACACTGCATGATAGTTTCATTTAAAAAATTACTAAGCAGTAGAGAAAGCAACCCAGGCCAGATCGTATCAGTGGTATTCAATGAGAAGTTAGCAGTAGCCCAACTGGATTTGGAATGAAAGAGACGAGGGTAGAGAACAGCACTAAGAACTTGGATAAGAGCCTACCTTGTCGCAAAGAAATTCCTTCCTTTTTTCCTTCCTTCCACACACGTATATATAATATCTTTATATCACTATTATGTGCCAGGTATACTACTTAATGCTAAAGTTATGGAGAATAAAGACTCCCTTTCCCTCAAGGATCTTTCTCATGTCGAGGAGATGAGAATCTGGTGTGAGAGGCAGAGTACCTTGTGATAGGTATTATGGTCTAGAATTGCATTATGGGAGTGCTGCTTAGGGGAACCAAGCCAGTGTAAAGATTCCATGGAAAGTTTCACTGAAAAGGCACTGCTTGAGAAGACCTAAAAGGTGAGTAGATTTTACCTGTGCTAAGGATAGTGCTGTAGATGGGAGAGGGCATTCCAGGAAGAGAAAACAGCATATGCAAAGGCATGGTGACTGGATAGAACATGACATATTCAGAAAGGGTGGTAAGTCTTCCAAGTTTATGTTTCAGTGAGATAGGTAAACAGGTAAATCAACAATTGCGCTAAGTCCTTTGACAGAAATGAGCAGGTAGTCCTATGTAAAAACATATAAAGGAAAACCAACCCAGCATATTCAGGTGGTTAATGTTATGGAAGATTTCCTGGCGGAGGTGACACTATAGGTGATTGTGAATGATAGAGGATATTCAAGTAGAGAAGGGATGGTAAGGGAGGATTTTCATGCAAAATGCAGAGTACCTGAACAAACATTGGAAAGCTTGCCTTACTCAATAACCAGAACTAGTACATTCTCTCTGCTCCAGAAGCAACACAGAGGAGGGTGCAATTTCATTAGCACTAAATATTGTCTTCCCAGAGAAGCTATATTCTAAAGCACAGGTAGCAGATTCAGTACGAGAAGCATAACATCAGTGTAAATGAGGCAAACAGTCAAGATGGATGGGGTTAAGTGGGAACTGGCACTTGGCTACCATGTTGAGAGGCAATAGGGAGTGGCAAAGACTGTGGCCAAGGAGATATAGTGCAGGGCCTATCTAGATATACAGCACTCTTCAGTTCCAAACAATTGTTGTCATGCAGGAACATAGCCTCAAAGTTTCTAGATCTTTCTTATTGCCAAGCAGATACAGATTGTGTGTGTCTAAGAAATTTCCTGATACCAATTTAACACTCCATGAATGTCACTCTTTAAGTTAGGCAAAACACTTCTGCAAGTCAGAAACATATTGGAGCCCTATAGCTTGTGATGTTTGAATTAAAACTTAGATGACAGACATACTAAAAATGTACTTCAATAATCTGTCATGAATTTCTCCCTTCTAAGTTTGAATTAAACTTCAGAGTCAATTGGTATGTGGTATAATGACTTACTTTTTTTCTAAAGGAAAAACCATAAAACCTGATTTTTCCCATTTCTTTATGTCCTGAGATCTGGCCTGGACTGAGAATTATATCAGAATTGAATATCAGTATCAACTAGCATGTGCTATAACAATTTTTATATTTTCTTTAAATGAAAATTCATAAAAGCCAAATTTTCCCATTTCTTTAAGTCCTATGATCTGGACTTCTGTATGTATTATATCAGCCACTTGAGAAGTGTCAAGGTTATTTAGGATGTCATGTACTAGTAAGTAATAACATGCCTAATTACAGACCAGAGGAAATAGTTAGTTGGAGGGAACAGAGGAGAAGAGGACAAGATAAGAGAAGAATCCTTATAAATACCTCTTCCTGCTTCATCTTTCTGCTTATACTCACCTCTCATGCTCCCTACACTGTCTTGCACACATGACAAGGAATGTTAGATTGTCACCATCCCCCGCCTCTGTGGAACATCATGTTACTGTGTTAAAAACAGTGATTAAGTAAAACAAATGTTATAGTTATGAAAATTGAGGCTCCAAGAGATCGATAATAATAACATCTGACATTTATGTGATGCTTTTAGGCTTCCAAGTGCCTTTCTGCCACCTAAGTCATGTGACACACGTCATAACATTTTTGGTAAATGGGGCAGAGATTGCCATCTTTATTATGCAGAGGAAACTAAGGTTTCAAGCAAGTCACTGCTCTACCACACATTAACTGTATGAGATCAGACAAGGTATCTTAGCTCTGTATGTCTCAGCTTCAAATCTGAAATAGGAACATCAATAAAACTTACAAAGTTGCTGTTCTGAAGACCAGAAGAGATAGTTCATGGGATCTCAATGCCTATCTTAATGTAAGGGCTCAGATATTAGCTGTTCTTATCACCATTGTAATTAAGATGCTAACACATTTATCTAATAGATAAATCCTGGAATCTCAGTGGTTTTACCCACTTATTTAAAGTCCTGTTGGCAGGCTGAGGCGGGTGGGCAGAGGAGGGAGATAGAAATGATCTTGGCTCCACTCAGGAAGCCAGGGTTCTCTGTCAGCCTCTTGGTGTCCCTAGAAGGATCCCCTGTACTTGGCCTACATGAGGAAAAGGAGAGAGAATGAAGGGAGGTTTCTATAGTCTAGGCTTGGAAGTGGCCTTCTTTCCTTCCACCCGCATTCCATTAACTAGAACTCAGCCACATGGCCAAACTTACTATAATGAGCCTAGGAAACACAGCCTAACTGTATTTAGGAAGAGCAGAGAATCACTTTGAATGAACACAGAGCCATCTGTGCCACAGGAAGTGACTTTGCACAGGTCCACCAGATGATAATTGTGAGAGCTGGAACTTTAAAGCAGGCTGGCTCCAGGCCCAGAACTCTTCCCTCTACAATTGCCCAAGGTCCTACATGAAAACAGCAACCAGGTGTTCTAATTTGGAATTCCAGGATCTTTTCTCCCACCCTTTCTGGCTGGCAAATTCATGTTGATGAATTATAAATGGTAGGGTTCTTTCCATCACTATGCTGTGCTTTATTACAGGTGCTCTGATAGCACATTCATTAAACTAGAAACCCAAGCTTTCTATTCTTTGAAGGCTGAGATCACCAAGAATGGTCTTACTCTGTGACTGTTTCATGTCTCCCCTGGGTGACAGATAGAACTGACTGTTCATTTCCCTTAGAGAAGAACAATTTAGAGCAGCAACTAATTATACCGGGAGTGTTTATGTGTGCTGGATTTATGGTATGAGGTCACATTGCTTCATCATTTTTCTGCGCACTGAAATTGAAGATAATTAGCCTATTTTTCAAAGCCAATGGAGTGTAGCTTTACTGAGAGGCATTGGCCACATTCAGATTCCTCTTTACTTGCTCTTGGTCCTGATTTAGGTTCTTTCTTCACCTTTGGGTAATATTAGGATCTTCACCTACTTGGAGGTGAATTTAGAGTGATTCAGAGAGAAGCCCTCTGGAACCCTGAATGTAAACCCAAAGCGTCGACATGGTTCACGGTCCAAGCTAGAGAGTGCCAAGGCCCAATCAGAGCACATCTGGCCCATTGGTGTCATGCCTGTCCTCACAAAATTGGACCAAACATGCAAGGCCTGTCTGAGAGACACAGCCGTTTCTTTCCAGACATGAAGCCTCTAATTCAAGGAATTTCTCCTGAGTTAGCTGTTGTGCCAGTTTATAAGCTGTGGACTTTGGAAACTGAGAACTTCCATCTAGCAGGATACATTTGGGTTTCTTTCTAATCTCAAAACCTGCTGGGAGACAGTAGATATTAATGCAGAGTATATATGCTCTGAAGGCAGACAAAACTCATTTCAAATAGTGGTTTTACCTCATAATCACTTCAATTTATGAACCAAATCCATCTCACCATCTGCTTTTGAAAATAAAGTTGTATTGGAACATGGCCACACACATTTGTTTACATGTTGTCTGTGGCTACTTGCACACTCCAACAGCAGACCTGGGCAGGACGTATGCAGCCTGCAAAGCCACAGATGTCTATCATTTGTCCTCTTACAAAAAATATTGCAGATCTCAGCTTCTTCATCTGTTAAGTACAGGTAATTCTAACACAAAACTGTGGTAAGAATTAAATAAAACAGTGTATAAAAAGCACCTGGGGCAATTCCAAACACAAAATAGATCTTCGCTAAGTAGGGGGTTTCTTGTCTCAAGTTTTGTATTGGGATACATTTGGATGGCTGGAGTGCAGAGACTCAGGGACACACAAATTCAATGTGACATATACAGAAGTAACACTCTTCAAGGAATAACCCTCTCACAACGCCCCCCAACTCACGTGCAGCTCCAGGACTAAAAGAGCAAAGGAAACAAAATGTGAACACTTTCTTTTTTTTAACTGAAGTATAGTTGATTTACAATGTTGTGTTAGTTTCTGGTATACACCAAAGAGATTCAGTTATACGTATATTCTTTTTCATATTCGTTTCCATTATGGTTTATTATAGGATATTGAATATTGTTCCCTGTGCTATATATATAGTAGGACATTGCTGTTTATCTATTTTATATAGAGTAGTTTGTATCTGCTAGTCCCATGCTTCTAATTTATCCCTCCCCCATCTTCTTTCCCCTTTGGTAAACATGTTTGTTTTCTATGTCTGTGAGTCTGTTTCTAAAATATGAACACTGTCTAATACTAGCTGTACTCCTGCAGAAGGTAGGGAGATCGAGAAGGGGGCCTTCCATTAACTTGATATCACTGTTATAAGGTAAATCAGCCCATTTTGATATTCTTTTACCTTATTTACCTAAGAAAGAAGTACATAGCAATTTTTCACTAAAACTTCCCCCAAACAACCCATCTTACTCTGGAATTTATTTTATGCATCCTTACTTCCACAAAGAACCAAATATATTCCGTAACTCAGAGAAAGGCTTAGTATTCATAGTGTTCTAAGACCCATTTATTAGTAATTAATGCATGTGGCTCTAGATTAGGCCATTTACCTACATTATAAAATCTCATCTTCTCAACAACTCTTTAAGACATATATTATCATTCTGAATCTACTGATGAAGAAACTGGGAGATGAAATAACCTTCTAAGTTTGTGCGCCCAGTAACAGGCATAGCTATAATTCAAAGCCACTCTAACTCTCTTCTGAGTCTGCCTAATCTTTAACAAAACTGGCAATGTCAGGAACTGCAAAAGGACTGGATTTTAACTGAACCAAAACAGTATCAGCCTGAACAGCTGAACAGCTGGCAAGAGGACAGAAGCCTGAACAGCTGGCAAGAGAACAGAAGAAACAAATTTTACAAGTATACTCTGAATAACAAGTGTCAATATATATTAAATCCTTTCTACAGGTACTGTATATCTCTAACTCTTCTCAAAAGTGTGGTGAAAAAGCTTTGGATCAGAAATAATAGGTCCTGGGCTCTAGTACTGAATGAACCATTCCCCTGCTCTCAACTTTCCCATTTGTAAATGGGAAACTCAAATGGTCTTTCAGGTCACTCTTTCTGAGTGTTTATGATACTTCCCAGGGAGCAAGCCTCAGTCACTGGGGACTGATACTCATATGTGCAGAGTATCCTACCGTGAGCCTGTCCCAGAGCCCCTGCCACTGGGAACCACACACACACACACACACACACACACACACACACTCTGAAAACACACACACACACTCTCTGAAAACACACACACACACTCTGAAAACACACACACACTGAACACACATTTTCTTTTCATAGTGCTTGACTTAAAACACATAACAATTAAAAGAAGTCAGTAAGAGAAAAATAATCTCCATAAAAGTGCAGAGCTGGGTAGATAAAGGAAGAAAATAGAAACAAACAAGATATTTGCATAAGATTTCTGACACAGATTGGGAATAAAATATACATGAAAAGACGGCAAAAAATGAAAGTGTATCAAGTGATAAAAGCAAAGAAAAGCTTAATCAAAATATGCGCTTGTATGTACACACACACACACACACACACACACACACACCCAAAGACATGCTCCTTCTATGAGCAAACAGGAAAAAAAAAAGTGAAAATTCTAGGTTATTTCTGAGTCCAGTCACCTACTTGAAGAAGAAAAGTAAAGAAAAAAGGGGGTCTGGCTAACAGTTATCAAGGAACTACCCTGGGCTAGACCTTGGACATAGCTGACTTTCATAGCAATTTACAGAGCAGCCCAGCCCAACTAATCTTAACACCTTTATGAAGAAGGCATGGTTATCCCCATTTTTTAGAAGCAACCATTGCTCACAGGGGTGAATATTTTGCCCAAGACCACACTGCTAGTTAGTTGTCAAATCAACCATCAAATCCGAATCCAAAGTTCACGTTCTTTCCTCTAATACTACCTTACAACTCCAAAGCCATTCTCACCTTCATCATATTATCCTACCCTAATTTTTAAAAGATAAGGATAAAGAGGGCAGATATTAGTTTCCCTGTTTTTATAAAAAAAAAAGAAACTAATGTTTAGGAAAATTTAGCAACTTGCCCAAATTCACACACCAAGTAAAAAGAGTGGTGTGAATCCAGATGTTCTTGACTGGTAAATCAGTTCCTTAGCTACTATTTTATAATGAAACTATTGACTCTCAATATCAGACTTTTTCTACTGAGAGGCATATGTCACATGTTCAGAGAACAGGTCTTAATAGTTGCATGAATCTGTGTTCAAATCTGGGCTGGAATATTTATTAGCTATTTGGGAAAATTGTTTAATGTGTTCTTCTGTAGCGCAGGGTTAATGATATCTACTGCAAAGGTTTTTTTTGGTGAGAATTAAATATTTTAATGTGACTGGGCAGCAGTCAGTGCTTAATTGAAAGCTGGTGGTTGTCGTAGGTAGGGTTCTTCAGAAGCAGACCATGAAAAGAGGATGTGTGCCCCCAAGAGAAAATCGAGAGGGAGTGGGAGATGCAGGACAGGGAAGGGAAAGGAGCCAAACTAAGGTGCACTTTCAGGAAAAAACCCCAGCTATCACCTAGTCCTGCAGAAAAAGACCAGAGAGTAAATTATATCTCAGATTTGCCGTGCTTCCCACCTTTCATACTCCTGTACCACTCAAGTCAGTGAATAAAACTCGTGGCCAGAATGGTGAGGAAAGATGGGATGCAAAATCATAGAACCTTCTGGCTCTATACACTTGCAGGCAAAGTAGTTGGAGTACCCTAAGGGCAGAGTTACAGGACAACATTGGGGGCAGGAGTGGAGCTGGAAGGAGAATGTATGAACAAACAGAGGGAGATCCTAGGGCCTGGGTTGGATGAGGCAGTGTCTGCTACATTAGCATCACCATCATCATTATTACTATTATTACCTTTTAATAGGATGGAACTGGCATCTTTCTTTTATGTGCCTCATTTCCAGGCATACTGGGAAAAATACATATATTCTCCTTGAGTCCAAGGTAGAAGTCAAGCCAATGTCGGATAAAGGATACTAGTTCACAGGAAGATATATCCATTCTAGATGATAGTCAAAAATGGAAGCCCTAAGCTGAAAGCTTTATTAGGCAACCTATAGCATCCATTTTAGGCACTGTTCTCAGCCAGGGGACAAGATCCCAGCCTCTGTGATTTACTGGAGATGCAAAGCAATGAAACAATGCAGCAAATGGAGACTGGGAGAGACGGCTCTTTTATCACAGTAATAAATGCGTGTTCCCAGAACCACTGAAACCTTTTTATTTTTAAATTCTCCACCCCTTATTTAGTACAATTAAAGCCTGAATTCATTACACAAGGGGTAAACAAAGAGATATATTGCTTCCCAGAGACTCAAAAGGAGGTCTAGATTACCTTCTGAATTAATGCTACGTAACAAACAGACCTCCAGCCCAGGCATAAGTTAGCATTAGGCATAACTTGAAAAAAAGTAATCTGCATCCAGATTTTCTGGTTCCAGCTGGTTTCCTTTAATAATTCTTATAAAAAATGTGTTGTGCTTTTCTCTGCTTCACACTTTTCTTTGGACAGGACGTTGTATTTCCTAATGTCATGAGAATAGGTCATTGGGTAAAAAGTAAGCAGATGGACACATCTGCAGATTTTTCCTAAGTAATGACTCAGAAGTCCTACTCTTGGTTTTTTGTGCTTTATTCATGGCAGTGGATTCTTTTGAGTGTGGGAAGCCTTGATTTATTACAATTATAACTGGTTCTGGAAAATAAAAGATTTTTTAAAAGGTATATTTTAAAGTTGCAGTGTCACCAGGAGATACAATTTGCCAGAGCCTTCCAACAGAAGGATATTGGTGTTTGTGCTAAGCACAGCTCTCGGCTTGAATTCTGGACCTGAGGTTGGGCTGGGTTATGTCTCACAGGTACCTCAAAGTCTGTGAATCTCTATTTCCCTATCTGTACAATGGGGGAAATAATGTTACACATCTCATAGTTTTATTGTGAAGATTAAATGGGGTAATTGATTAAAGATATTCTGGGAAGTAATGGCCATCAGAAGCTCTCAATAATTATGAGGCATTATTAAGGTGTCATTTACCCTGCTGCATGATTTTGGGTCAGCCTTTAAGGCTTGGAAAAGTCTAAAAAAATCACCTGATATACCAGACCACCATAGTGGTGGAATAGTTGAGTGATTCTGAAAAGAATTCATGATAGTTGTATATCAGTTGGAAAGGCAGTTCTAGAGAAAACTGTGTGACATATTATTTGGTTGGAGTGCATGTTAGTTTGCTCTTGCTACATGGTAAATTACCACAGATGCAACAGCTTAGAGCAACACACACCTTTATTCTCTCACAGTTTTTTTGGGTCATGAGTCTGGGCATGGCTTAGCTGAGTCCTCTGCTCAGTGTCCCAAAGCTGTAATCAAGGTTTGGTTTGGTCTATGTTCTCATCTGAAGGCTTGACGAAGGAAGAATCCATCTTTGCACTCATTCAGGTTGCTGACAGAATTCATTTCTTTGTGGCCAGAGGATTCAGTACCTGGCTTCTTGTTGGCTGTGGGCTGGAGGCCACCATTAGGTTGTGAAGGCCACCTGCGGTTCTGAGAGGCCACCAACAGTTCTTTGTCATGTGGGCTTCTCCAACCTGGTCACCCACTTCACCAAGCCTCTATGCAATGCACTATGATGAAGTCTTATTCAGTGTAACATAATCACTGGAGTGATTTTAAAGGAGACCATCCATTGCCTTTGTCATATTCTATTGGTAGAAATAAGTCAAATCCCACCTCCACTCAAGTGGATGGGATTATACAGGGATGTGTGTATATAAAGAGTCTGCCTCCATTTTTTGATGTTTGACTTATGACAGCTTTTGAGCCTCATCCCTTCCTCTTTCCTTTCTGCCCCATATCTGTGCAAGCTGATAAGAAAGCCTGGGTGCTCTCTCATTTGACCGTGGCAGGAAGTTCAAATCACACAAGCCTCTGGCAATACACAGGAACCCTCACTCCTGCCCTACCCCTAAACACCATAAAAACCTCAAGCCACTTTAGACATTCTTG
Source organism: Neophocaena asiaeorientalis asiaeorientalis (assembly GCF_003031525.2). Classification (NCBI taxonomy): domain Eukaryota; kingdom Metazoa; phylum Chordata; class Mammalia; order Artiodactyla; family Phocoenidae; genus Neophocaena; species Neophocaena asiaeorientalis. The sequence goes on along the minus strand of NW_020173674.1, from coordinate 16,967,382 downwards.
GGAGCCACCTTGGCCTCCCCAGAAAGCCTCATTATGTTAGTAATAAGTATTTGCATACTCCCTTGGGGTGTGTGTGGTGTCATCAGTCTTGATATCCAAGCCAAATTTGGGGTCGAAGTCCATTCCATGCTGTGTGGTGGCTATAACTGTGTAGTTATCTCTAGGAGGGGTCATGGGGGACAGCCTAAAGTCAGAACAACAAATCATGATTATTGCTAACATGAACAGGGATCTGAGGTTTTCTAAATTATGACTCTTCGACTGTATCAAGCAAATATTTAAAACAAACACTTAGCAGTTTTAAGTGCAAAGGGTTTAAAATGAATTCTTTAACTGCTGGAAGGATTAATCTACTTATTTTGTTCACTCATTCATGATTTCATCTATCCATGCATTCAAAAAGGAGTTATTGAACATCTGTTGTGTACCAGACCTGTGTCTGATGCTAGGATACAGTGATACATGACATACACTATCCCTACATTCATATATTTCCCATTAATGGGAACTATAGAGAAGTGAACAAATAATTACATCACTTAAATGTGGTGACCTGCAGTGAGAATTGAAAGATGAGTAGGAATTAGTCAAGTAAAATGTGTAACCATAAATATGGGGGAGAGTGTTACGGAAGACCAACTGGGGGCATGGGGAACGGTCCCAAAAGATAGAAAACGTGTGAAGATGTTCAGCAGCAAAGAAAGAACTGGAATATTCAGGGAACTTAAAAGTATTTCAATAATTTAGTGTAATGACAGAATGTGTCTGTTATTTTAGTTTGACAACTACTTTTTAATAAAACCAGACAACCAGTCTGGCAGTTCGTTTTCCCGGCAGAGGCCCCCAACCTTTAGCAATGCATGTCCCAAATGAATATCATTACTTACACCTTTATCTAGTTATCTGTAATTTATAGTAACCTGTTATTACAAGCCCAATTCAATCACTGGTCCCTAAACACAAGGCTGGCAGTGGATTCGAGCAATGTGTTTCCCAAGGCAAAAGGTATTCTGTCAGCAGCAGAAATGATGATTGGATGATATGAAATTGTATTTTATTAGTTGACTCAAAACATATATAGTTAAATCTTGTTAAAAGTGCCTCACTGTACCCTAGATACTAGGTGCTCTATCATACAGCTGTCACCAAAAGATAAGCAGAGTCGTAGTAGCCTTATAATAGGGGCTGCCAATTTTGAATGGAATGTAATAGATATTGATTTGCACACCCAGGTGTGAATGTTGTACTTTTCCTTTTACCACCTTTCAGCTTGGAAATAAATGAGCTTCTATTTCTGTTCACCATTGCCCCTTTCCTCACTCCAGATGTTGCTCCTTGCTTTTCAGTACGGTAATTGCACACCTAAAACCTGAACACTCCTTGAATTCTGCAAAAAAATGCCAGATTGCATGAAAGTGTTTTGTCAACTAATAGGAAAAAGTCCTAATGCTGTCCATAAATATCATTAAATCAATGAAAGTTTTAAGTTAACCTGTTTCATCTATGTTATATATTTTCAGCTTCATTTATTTGTGTATTTATAGACTTTTTCTCATTTATCATGAAATTTCATGAAGATTATCTTCTACTCCAAGAACAGTTCCTAATCAGGTCAATGGCAAGAAGACTGTGAAACAAGGCAGTCTGTTAGGAGGAAGGGATAAGATATAATAGCTATTGCTCTCTGATGTTTCCTGGCACAGTATTAATCCACTGAGAGTTTCGGCTAAAGACCATGAACAAATGTTCCAAGGTTCCACAGAGCCCTGCCCAGGATTTCACTGGCTCACCAGAAGTGGCAGCAAATGTGGCAGCATAGGTACCTTTGATTGGAGAGAGGAAATGATTAATAAATGGTAACCAAGTTTATACAGTGTGATGATGACTGATTTGATACACCAATTCATCAGGGTTGTATATCTTCATGCTGGATTAGAAATGGCAGCTTCAAGAAAGGGGAAAGGTCAGGGGTTAAGAGGAAAATACAGCAGCCAAGATAAGAGCACAAAAGCCTCTGCTAGGAATTGAAATAGAAAAGGCAAGAGAAGTCCTTGGTAAATCCTCTGCTCTGTGGTTCAGCATCATTAAAAAACTAATTTGTACATACATCTGATTTCCTTTTATGCAGTAAGCAAAAGTCACTAAAAGACCAAAACAAACAGAGAATAAAACAACACTGAGAAAACAGATATAGATGTGTGTGTACATAATAAATTAAAATATGTGTATAATATATACATATAATATTCTCAAGGAAGAAAGCCCATATCAGATAAATGAAGGATTTGGTCATGGTTTTGCTGGCCATTTGACTAACATTCCTGAGTATCTACTAGGTACTAGGAATTCTGCTAAGCCCTGGAGTTTAACATAGAAGATGAAGTCCTGTGCCTCTCAGAAGCACAGAGCTGGTGGAAGTTCACCACTTCAACAAGGCCGGAGACACACAGAGATGGCAGAATGTACAAGACAGAATAAGATACATTAAGGGAACTAAAAGAATTCTCATAGCTGGAATAAAGAGGGCTTTTGAAGGTAGGGTGGTTTGGAGGAGTCACTTTCACTTTGTGTCATGCAACATAGTATGAAGAACATAGCCAGAGTTAGACCTCAGTCCAAATCCTCCATACATCAGCTAATAGCTCATAGCTTTGGGCAAATCACTTAACCTCCTTGAGCCTTAGTTTCTTTATGTGGAGAAAGCAGGTAATAGTAGCAGGCTTCTCATAGGGTGCTGGCCCATAGTAGATTCAAAAAATCAATAAGCTTGATAGTAAGTTTTGTTAAATAGTATTACTAGTATTGAAAGCCACTGATCATGGTTCTGGGGTCGTCCCTTAAAGCAAAATGGTTTTCCTTTAGCCTGCTGTCTCTGTTCATTTCTGAAGAGAAACCGTCCACATCTTAGGGAAGGTAAAGTTCATCACAGACTACCACAGAAACAGTAGGATGGCAAAGAGTGTCACATCATCTTGAGCCCTAGGATGGTCAAGTCATACATCTGTCTACTGCCCCTGTGGGGAACCCCTTGTTCTGAAGCAGCTATTGGGATCTGCAAATGCTAAAGGTCCAATAAACTTCATCTCTTCACCCCGCTGCTAGATCTTTCACCTCAGTAACACAGCTCAAGATCTTCAGCTAGTTTCACATGGGTTCCATCATGACATGGTGGTTTTAAGTGCCCCAAAATCCAAAGGAAAGAAAGCAAAGAAAAATTGACTCCTCTTTGTCTTTCTAGCCACCGATACTACTTTTTCCCCCCACTTGCTGCAGTGAGAATTGGTGACTGAAAGCCATTAAGGTCTCTATTGACTCAGAGTACAAGGGGATTGGATTTATCACGGAACATGGCAGGAAAAAAAAAGAATACAGGTGTGTCCTTTGCCATAAGTAATGCAGATTTGCTCTCTGAAAATTTCATAACTTCGATGATACTGAAAACATACTGACTCAAGTGTATAAGGCAAAACTCTATCCCGGCAATCAATTACTTACACGGTTGACATTTTTCTAACATCTGTTTTAAGATTTTGAAGTTTAAGACTGCTATTTTTCACTGACTATACTGACACATTCACCAAGCTCTCCTTGGCTAATCTACTACCTTGGTTTGTTTAATACAAAGAGCACAGGTAGCTCTTCAGAGTTTCTAGGGACAATGCAAAGAGCAACATACAACACTCTACTCCCCACCCTCCTTTAAGTAACAGCTTGTAGCTCTGTTGTGGGAAGACTGACTCTGGTAACTTAGGACAAGGGTTTGCTTTGTGGTTTGTTTTTGTGAGTACTGTCAAGGCAGCATATTGCTTACTTAAAAAGGAAAAAAATCTTGGGTTCTTCTGTGTATGTGAACAGAATATGATACCTGGTTAGCTCAAGATTAGAAAATAATTGAAACTATCGCTTTGTTTATTGTTGTGTTCCTAGGTTGAGGGGCAAAGAAATCCTATAGAAAAAAATTCTCTGGATTTTCTGTAAGGTATTTAACAGATACTGTTCTATTATTTTTTGTGAATAACATAGAAAAAAATAAGCCCAATTAATGAAGCCAGCCATTTCTGGAAGAAAAGAATAAAGGCAGACCTTCAAATAATAAAAGGGGTTCCACGTGGAATAACAACGACAAGAGCAACATTCTAATATGATTCAGGGGAGCTTGGAAAACTCTAAGAAGGCACTGAATGTCTTCCCACTGATGAGTCCAAGGTAATTTCAGAACAATTTTCTGAAGTCCTAAAATAGGTAAGTCATCTAGATATAGGAAGAATCTGGGAAGCTGTGTTCAACTATGAAGTCAAACCACATTCCACTGCCTTTTCTCATAGTCAGAACAGAACAGGTCCATGTTGTGGTCCTTTGATGTGTCAAGTTGGCTAGGCGACAGCCACCACCCCTACCCCATAATCCGAACACTCATGTGGGCGTTGCTTGAAGACATTAGGTATATGTGAATAAGTCCATAATTGGTTGACTTGAAGTAAGGGAGATTATCCTAGATATTCAGGATGGGCTTCATTCAGTCAGTTAAAAGTCTTTACCAGAGGGCTGAGGCTTCACTGATAAAGAAATTTCACCTGCGGACAGCAGCTGTAGCATGGTTGAGAGTTCCAGCCTGCCTTTCCTGGTTGCCCGTCCTATGATTTGGAATTTTCCTAGCCAGTCCCCGCAATCACATAAGCCAATTTTTTTTGCAATAAACTTCTTAATTTATGTCACTACAGGTTCTCTTTCTCAGTTTAAGCCTAACTAGTGCACTCAGATATCAGCAATCTCATGTGGTTCAATCTGATAGAAGGTCATTTGGCAAAGGAAATATATATGAGAAAAATGTAAAGTTTACTGAAAATGAGAAAATTACTTTAAAATGAGTATGAGGAAGCTGTTATGTCGTAACTGAATATTACCGTCTCTGTATATTATGTTGTTAAAATTTTGTACTTCCCTATACTTGGTATTTTAATATAAATACCTGAATATGTGTAGTAAATATAAAACATACTTAAAACTATGATTAATTACTTATTATTCAGTGAGGTTTAATCTATGTCACCATTTCCTAGTCAAATAATAAAAAATGGGACAAAGGCCACATACATTGATAAGAAGGTTAAGAAAAAGTTTTCAAAATGTCAGAATTGCTCAGGAAAGAGTGACCTTGGCAAAGTGTTTTGGTGACAAGGATAATGGAAATGTGGTACTTCCCTTGTTGCAGCCGATGTCTCACTTTACCAAATGCATAGCTTTGACAAGAGACCCTCTTACCCTCTTGTTATCCTAGTTTCTCTACTTCTTCAGATCAACGCTTTACCATCAGAATGCTAGTAGAAGCCAGAAAATGTTAAATATCTGAAGATCCATTTTTTTGGTCACCTTTTACAATATTATAACTCTAGCCGTCACCTCAAAACACTTTGGAGTCAAGTGCAGCCATAAGGTTGAAGCCAAAAGGCCAACCCTGGCTGTAATGGAGAAAAGTAAACTCGAATCATAAACAGTTTCAATGAAAATCATCAGCAACGTGAGCAGCACAGGGAAGTAAGGCTCTTAAATGGATGTTTCAGAATCAGACAGATTCCATTCAAATGAGAATTTATGGTTTTACAAACACAGGGCATTTTAAAATGGACTCACATGCAGGGGAAAATAATGAAGAGAAATACTAAAGGTAAGCTGTGAAGACAGCAATGGCTCTTGCACAATTTCTCTAAAATCCATCACAACTGAATCACCAACATGTTCTATATTTAATAGAAGGTTGCTCTCTGACACCATAAATCCAGCAATAGTATTTTAGATATTTACCAAGTGATTAAACTGTAGTAATTTATTCTGCTTTTACACCCCTATTTTTCCCTCAGGATCCTAAAAGATTTTACTACCTCCCATAAAGCATTTTCACTCTAAATAATCAATATGGATTTATCTATATCCTATTATTTTTTAGATTTATTTTTTATTTTTCCTGAAATTTTAACCTCCATGCAGTTTATAAAAAGATAAAGTAGCTCACTTCCAAAACCCCTTTCTGAGGTCCTTCTTTTATATCTTTTACCTGGCCGCCAATTCTGGGGAAATTACATTTGACAACACTCCAAAATGTGACTTGATTTTGTTGCTCCTCATAGGCATTTTTAAAGAGAGGAGGGATGAAATGGATGTGCTACATTAAAACTAAAAACGGCATTAAAAATGTAAACTCTCAGAAAACAAATATTGTATATTAATGCATATATGTGGAATCTGAAAAATTGGTATAGATGATTTTATTTACAAAGCAGAAATAGAGACACAGATGTAGAGAACAAACATATGGATACCAAGGACGGGGGGTGGGATGAACTGGGAGATTGGTATTAATATATATACACTATTGATACTATGTATAAAATAGATGACTAATGAGAACCTACTGTATAGCACAGGGAACTCTACTTGATGCTCTGTGGTGATCTAAATGGGAAGGAAATCCAAAAATTAGGGGATATATATATATACATATAGCTGATTCACTTTGCTGTACAGTAGAAACTAACACAACACTGTAAAGCAACTATACTCCAATAAAAATTTTAAAAAAATAAAAACAAGAAAAACTGTAAACTCTCAGGCCCCTGAGTGAATATTTAAGGCAATTTTGGGGTAACTAGCTAGCATACCTGATAAAACAATGTTTGTCATCACATGTCCCTTATACCTCTAGGAAGTGATGGATATGAGGTTGGGGAGAAATCTTCAATAAAAGGAGAAACCACTGGATGAAGTTAACACAACATCCTGGGCAAGCATTTTTCCTCAAATATTTGGGGGAAATATTTTATAAGAAACCAATAAGAATCATATTATTTTACATGCTAATGTATTCTATATTAATATATTATTAAAATGATATCAAATACTAAATTTACATACAGCTTTATACAGTTTGGCACTGTATATTGTAGAATGGAATGATGAATTGTGATGGGAATTTATAAGATAAATTGCAACAATTATCAAAATATCAGGCTTTGGGATAAAACTTCAGATATCATTAGTATCACCTTTTATGTTATTCTCCCAATTTCTTCTGTTTTTCTTCCCCCATCCTATCTTAAAATATATGTTCACTCTCCTCTTTATTTATGAGTACTTTGGTGAGACACTTTGAGAAAAACTATGCTAGAGGTGCTGATCCTGGGAAAGGCGTTTCAGCAATGTGATCAGGATGGAGCATGGTTACTTAGGATGAGTCAGACAAGTTCTTAGCAGGTGAAAGCTAAGAGCTACAGTTCCTCATGGAAGATCTAAACAAATGTCTAGGTTGTTTAAGGGAGCCGTGAGGATGGGACTAAGTAAGTAGTCATGCTTCATAGATCATTGAATTCAGGAGCCTCTAACAGAGATCCAAGGCAGTAATTGCTACCAGTGTGTTTCTGTTGGCATCTAATACAGAAAACCTAGGCATCAATGGGCAAGCCCTTCAGAAGCTGAACGGCTTCTGTTGGTCTGCAGCCAGTGTACCTTATCGTCAGTGTCTTTAGACAGAGCTACATCTTTAAGACAATACGCCAGTCTGAATGCAAGGGGCATGTAGAACTGAAACCACAGGCTTCAAATTCCCCCTTTATAATAGCTATAAAACTCTGAGGATTGGGGCTTCCCTGGTGGCGCAGAGGTTGAGAGTCTGCCTGCCGATGTAGGAGACACGGGTTCATGCCCCGGTCCGGGAAGATCCCACATGCCGCGGAGCGGCTGGGCCCGTGAGCCATGGCCGCTGAGCGTGCGCATCCGGAGCCTGTGCTCCGCAACGGGAGACGCCACAACAGTGAGAGGCCCGCGTACCACACACACACACAAAAAAACGCTGAGGATTGTACAAGGACTCTTGTCAGAGAGAAACTGACATAGTCCCATCCCACTCCTCCTCCTGTTCAGTGAAAAATATTCATGGGAGAAAAGATAGGCTTTTCTTTCCATAAGAATACGATTCAGTAAACAATGCTGCTTGGGTGTTGACCAATGTAAACGGAAGGCCATTGAAATCTGAGGGGTTCTGTTTCCATCAGCTCTGAAATGCTTGATTTCGTTCTTTCTTTGTGCCTATTCCCCAAATTACTAAAATGGAGGACGTAACAAAACCCCATTGAGATAAAATGTTTGCTGCTTTTAAAAGACAATTTTAAAATAACATTTATAGATTTATTTCATACATGTGTATATATCTCTTCTTCAAAATCAGTGAAATGGTGTATGAAACAAGTGAGGACATTTAGCGTGATCACCAGTTAGAGTTAACTCAATAGCTTTATCATACAATTTACAATTCTGTTAGTTGAATGATTGCCTTTAAACTACTGATAAAGAATGGTTTTTAAAGAATACCAACGGAGACCAAATCCAAAGCAAGATGTAAAGTTTAAGAACACCTCTGGATAATAATATATTAAATTTACTTTGTTTATTGAATTTTGCTCTACTGAACATTAGACATCTTAATCCAAATAGGCATGTGATTATGATTGATTAAAAAGACATACTTGTCCTTTACCTCTGATTTCTATCCTCTACCTAAGAGTGATGTTTACTAGCCAGACTCTAACACCACATATGTGTGACTTCTCTCCCTTCTGTACAAATAAGAGCATACCTTAAATGGGAGCTTTTCTGTGCATTTTCCACAGACAATTTTAGCACATTAAGTCATAAATATTGATATTAATTTGTCTCTTAGTTTATTTTCTTAGTCCACTCTTATGCCTCAAGTTAAGTAAGTCAGATTTTTAACCTAATAATTCTCTCTTTAGCAAATAAAGTGTAACTCTTTGAGCTGAATTCCCCACCAGCAAGATACTAGAATTTCCGAGCATTTTGCAAATAGGCCAATGAATTTCCCATCATTTGTACCAAAGAGTGCTGCATCACCTCATCCCCCATATTCTGAGCTTGGATAATTCACACACACACACACACACACACACACCTCTTTCATTTTCAATATCACCCTTAAGTAACTGTGTGTTCAAAGAAAAAGCTCTTTTCTTACCCACACTAATAATCTTATTTCATGAGTGAGAAGCAACAAAAGAAATTCAGTGCTTGTGCCCTTATCTAATCCATATTTACTGCACAGATGTCAGGAGTGATTAGATGGAAGAAAAAGGAGATATATTTTTCTGTACTGCAGAAGAAAGGATTTGGATTTGGGTCTGAATTTTCTGTTTATGCATCCTTAAAATACAAATGCAGTTATGCCGCACAGAATGACCTGACTGTGTTTTTCAATAAACAGCAAGACTGTTAGCCAACTCATTTCACAAGATTATCTTAAAGGTGAAAAAAGAAGCAATAAAAAGACACAATTATCTTAGAGTTGTATTACACCTTTCCTCCAAGACTCTTAAAACATTCTGGAAATTATAGTCCAAATACTGTGCTCAGCACATAGCCATCCTCCTCTGGTCCTCTCAGTGAGAAATACAAGTACATAACAGTGGATAAAAATGACCCTCCAAATAAATAGAGTTCATCATTCTCTCATGAAATACACACATGAGAGATACAGATACACACAATTCAGAAAACCAAAGGTGTGTGAAACCTAAGAGGTCATTCCCATGTGTTTCAGGCTTGCAGAACCCCAGGACTGAATCCAATTCAGGGATGCTGTTTGCTTAGCCTCCAAGTGTTTGAGAGATTAGACAATTTCACATAAGTCTGGGTTCCCATCTCCTCTTGAAAAAAGTGAGGCATTTGGCAACACTGAGCCCACATCCCTCACGACAGTAATTGGCTGCATCTGAGAGCAGCTCTCTCCTCTTTACTGGGTACGGTTCACCTATTTTCCTCCATTTGCTACACTTACCCTATTTACATAAACTGCTCACCTCTGGAAGTAAACAAGCTTGAAACCCTGGTTTTAATCTGCGCAGAGATACTACCATCCTTACCTTAAATAGGTTGTTTTTCTCCAGATGCTTCATAATCACACCTTAAAATTTAGTTATTGAGACAACCCTGGGATGACAATTCATACTGTAACCTGGTCTTAATTATTTCCTCAAATATTTGTTATATTATATGCAAGGCAAAAGGCTGGGGCCTGGAGAATATATAGGAATGGATTGGGCATATATCCCACCCTTGGAAAGCCACTGGCCTAATAAGGAAGATAAAACGTGAATGGAAATTTCAAGGCAGAAATGTACGAACATTGTAAGAGGGGTATCTAAAAGGGATTTCAGAGACAGGGAAACCCATGTCCACTGGGAATGGGTGAGGGAGAGCTCTGTGAAAGAGGTGTCTTAGGTCCCCTTCTCTGCGAGCAGACTCTGAGATGGATGTTTGTATGCAGGTGACTGACTAAGGATGCTGTCAGGATCAATTCCTGTAGGGGAGTGAAAGAAGCAGGACTGGGGAGAGGAGATGCTGAAGCAACACGCAGTCACAACAAATGGTTTCAGCAGACCTCACAGGGAGCTTTGGAACTGGGATGGCCCTTGAGAGTTGTTCCAAACTGGGGCAAGTGGGCCAACCCTTATAACCCACATCTGCCAGTCAATGAATATGGTTTTCCTATAGGCAAAGATGCTGGTTTCCACTAACTCCTTCCTCTTTTCACTTTCTGGACTTGTCTACAGCCAAACCTGCTTTATACCTTGCTCCCATGCAGTAAGCATACAGGGCTGGGCCTACTCTGCCATTTTTTCCTGGTTGAGGCTCTGGTTGGGTAGATGAGGCAACACTCACTCCCCCATGCAATGAAATCGGTAAGTGGACTCAGGCTACTTTATGGTCACATGCAGTCACACTTCCCTATCATGGTCTCATCTCCACCTCTGATTCACTCTTGCTCTACTCTCACTCTTTCCTGGGCATGCCTGAATTTGCAGGTCCCTAAGTGTAAATTCAAAATGAAAGACGAGCGGTCCCACTTTGGCATTAGGTCTATCATCTTGTTTCAGCATTTACCAGAAAGTCCCGCATTGGAGTTAGATTTTTTTTTTTTTTTTGCTACTTTGCTAACTCTTTGATATCCTTCTATGTATGTCCATCAGCCAGAATGCCAGAGGAGAGGAGAGGTGCGTGGCACCCCAACTCTAAGGAATTAATGTGTTTGGGTACCATTACTAATATCACTCTAACCTATGTCAGCATATTATTGCAAGCATTTTATACCACTGCCTTAAAGAGATCATCACTGGCCATGGCCGCCTTGATAACAATAATAAAGTCATAGTTATCAATTATTGACCACTTTCTATAATGGCAGGTACTGAACTGGGCAATTTGCAAATATTGTCTTTAATTCTAATATCAACTCTTCAAAACAGATATTATTCCTCTTTTTTTTTTTGCGGTACGCGGGCCTCTCACTGTTGTGGCCTCTCCCGTTGCAGAGCACAGGCTCCAGACGCGCAGGCTCAGCGGCCATGGCTCACGGGCCCAGCCGCTCCGCGGCATGTGGGATCCTCCCAGACCGGGGCACGAACCCCGTGTCCCCTGCATTGCCAGGAGGACTCTCGACCACTGCAGCACCAGGGAAGCCCTATTCCTCTTTTATAGATTAGTAAACAGAGGCTAATAAGGAGAGAAAATCGGGCTCATGGTTATATAGCTAGTGAGTTGACAGCTACAGTTCAAATACTGGTCATCTGGCTCCTTCAGCCGAAGCCCTCTCTCCTATACCACACTACTTTTAAAAACAGTAATTACTTATCAGCGCCTACAAAGTGTAAAGTTCTTTACATATATTACTTAATGTTTACAACAGCCCCATGACATTTATTATTGCCTGATTTTCCCACGCGGAAAATGGGGATAAGAAAACTTGCCAAGAATCAGTGAGCTGATAAGTGACCATGCCAGGATTCAGTCCTAAGTCTGACAGTTCCCTGAGTCTATATCCCTTCCACTCTGTCTCACAGTCTGTCTCCTTGGTGAGGAAATAGAGGGCTCAGAAAAGTCACATAGGAATGTTCATACATCAGTAAAATCTACAGGAGAAGTCATCAGATACAGTCAACGTTAACTACTACATAGACAGTTTAATGTCACAGGCCAATGGGCTCGTGTATTTCAGCAGTAAACCAGATTTTAATGATTGGTATCCTCTCCTCTAGACTGAAGTTGACTCGTAAGCCTTTAGGAACACAGACCCCTGGGTCTCTAGAGAAACCTCAGAATTCTCAAGGAAGATAGTCTTCACTGTACAGAGCCATTGAGAGACTCACCAGTACCCATGAAAGTCCTGTGGAAGAGTACAGATGGGAGAGGGAAAGTTCAGTGAAATGTCTGTAATACTTACTGAACCTATCACGGGGTTACTAGAGTCCTTGGGGCCCAAGTATAACTCCTTAGAATGACCCCAAATGCATATAAATCTCTACTTGCCCCTGAGGAGAGATCCAGGGGAAATAATATTTGTATATCATAGCCCTTTCCAACATTCACCAGGATGAGGTCTCTGAAAGATGACTTCAAAACAGCAATTCAAGGAGCAGGTGAGCCAGAATGAATGGAAGATTGGTCATGATTTCAGGGTTTTGCCACAATCTGTGTAAAAGCTGAGATCTTAATAAAGCTGACTCATGCTACACCATGTGAAAGAATCCAGATACAAAATAGTACACATCGTATGATTCCATTTACAGGAAACGTCCTAAATAAACAAATCTATAGAGACAGAAAGTAGATTAGTGGTTGCCAAGGGCTTGGTCAGGGGATAAAGAGCAACTGCTAATTGGCACAAGGTCTCATTTTAAGGTGTCAAAATATTCTAAAATTAGATTGCAGTGATGGCTGCTTGACTTTTTAAATACACCGAAAACATCAAATTGCACACTTTGAATGGGTGACTTTTATGGTATATAAATTATATCTAGATAAAATTGTTAAAAGGAAAGATGATTTACCACATACTAATGAGATCAAAAAGTGGCACTTTATAGTAAAAAGAATAATCAAAAAGCATTAAAAATTAAAATAAGTAAAAAATAAGTATATGATAGAAATCAACGTAAGATTTTATTAAAAATCATTAATTAAAATCTAGGTCTGAAATTCAGTGCACAGTGTCTAATTTGAACTGGTCTTCCTATTTTGAGTCTTTAGTTAAGGTTACTTGAGAAGAGAATCTGAAATCACAAAAGGAAATCAATACCACAGTTGACCAAGGCTGGGTTTAATACTGCTGCCCACATATGAGTACAGTGAGGAAAAACAGTATTTATTAGTCATATAATAACTACATGGCCTCCTGCTTATCTCAGAAATTTCTCCAAAGAACACAACCATTTCCCACCTATTATTTCCTATTGATTTTCACCATCTGTCAAGAGGCAGAGGCAGAGCAAGAATAGGAGTTATAACCAAAGAAGGTGAGACCAGAAAGGGCAAAAGGAGTGCGCAGTACTGCACAGCTCCATGGATGTGATAGCAGATAGGCATGTAAAGCTTTCAACTTGTAGCTCACTTTTCTGTGTAGTCAATTCACTGACTCCAAGTTGATCCTGTGAGAGCAGAAATTCTATGTGCTCAAAGTTCAAAAGAATTTGAGGGCAGATTATTGGATTGAGAATTCCATCATTATCACCATCATCCTGTTATTGTTGTTATACATGTTAGCATATATACAAGTATTATCACAATTCCAGCTCACTAGTTTTGACGATGAATGATTATCATAGCTAACATTTGCTTCCATCATCATGGAGCTCTCCCCTGAGCAGCCAAGGTTTTCAGAGGATCCCTTAGATGTCAATAATAGATAGAACCAGTTTCTTGTAACACGTGAAGAAACTTAACACATGTCATGTTTAAGTACCAGGCTCTGTTCTAAGTCCTTTATGTATATTAACTCATGTAATTCTCAGAATAACTCCATGGGGAAGGTATTTTAATTAAGCCTCTATTTCACAAAAGAGAAACTGAGGCATGAAATCCAGGAAGCTATACAAGGTCACACAGCTGTGAAGTGGTGGAGGGGAACTTGAGCCACGGCAGTCTGGTTTTAAGTGCTTACTCGTAACTGCCACGCAAACTGCCTTCACAGGAGAGGGAAGCTCTTTCGAAGGAGAACATTTTGACCTAGATTTATATTGTTCACAGAGACCCCTTGTAGCCAAAGTGCAGCAGAGGTAGGGATTCTGGTGACCATCATTTCCTAAGCCATGTAATTTTTATCCCACCAATGACAAATACAGCAATTTGGCTTCTTCTAAGATCATGACATTCATCAAGCTTTTGAGATCAAAAATTGCTTAAATATAATGTATCAGACATTGTATTTAGGATTCTATAATCATCCTAAATTATAAATAGGATTATATAATACTTCTAATTATTATCCTATAATTAGCATTTTAATTATAATCCTATAATTAGATTATATAATCCTAATTATTTATTATATATAATTATATTTAGGATTATATAATAGGATTCTGGATCCTATTAAGGCCTTACAAATCCTATGTTGATATATTTACTTATTCAATATATTTACTGAATGTTCAATATATGCCTGGTCTTGTTCCAGGCACTGGGCATAGAACGTGAATAATCCTGGCAAAGCCTCTGCTCTTTTAGTGCTTCCTTCTGGTGCAGGGCTTCTCAACCTCAGCCACTATGAACATTTTGGGGCAGATTACTATTCTTGTGAAGAGCCGGCTAATCCATTACAGAATGTTTAGCATGTCTCTGATTATGACAACCAAATATGCCTCTAGATATCGCTAAATATTCCCTGGGGGGGCAAAACCACCCCCAGAACCACTATTCTAGTATAAATCAAATTGAAAATAAATGAAGAAATAAATCAGTAAAAGATACAAAGTATCACATAGTGAAAAAGTGTTCTGTAAAGTATTTAAAAATAGTGATATTTTAGGAAACAAATGTGTGGCTACTTTAGGTAGGGTGGTCAAGATGAGCTCTTTGAGGAGTTGGCACCTAAACTGAGACCTGAATGTCAAGAACAAAGATTATGGAAAACAGTATTCTGAGTACAGAGTGAATCTAGAGCAAAGCCTCTGAGAAAGCTAAAAGCTTAAATGGTTCCAGGGTCAAGAAGGTCACAATGGACAGAATGAGAAAAGAGAGAGTAGTTTAAAGTGAAGTCATGGAAGAAAACAGAGGTTCGATCAGGCAAACCGTGCAGTGGGCATCCACTGGAAGGCTTCAAGCAGAGTAGTCTGCTATGTACAAGGCAGACTATAGAGAGCTAAGAGTAAAAGCAAGAAAACTAGAGAGTTGGAAAACGGATGCAGTATTTCAATGGAAAAATAATGGTGGCTTGGAAGAAGACGCTATAGGTAGGGATGGAGAAAAATGAATTGTTTGAGTGAATGAATAAATGATATGTTTGTCAGAACTTGCTGATAGATTGAATGTGATAGGGAAGGTACAGAAATATCATCCCTCCTCCCTCCTTTTACTGTCTGGAACAAGAGAATGAACAGTTGTTGAAAACACTGAGAATAGAGTGGAGGGAAGAGACTCAGAGCTAAGAGTTTTAGTTTGCCTATGTTAAATCTGAGATGCCTATTAGACATACAGGTGAAAGTACCACATATGCAGTTGAAGTTCCAGGGAAAGGTCAGAATTAGACATAGAGTTCGGGAATATTATCTTAGTTATTAAATAGTATTTAAGTCATATGTCTGGATTAATCCATCTATGGAGACTCACTTGAAAGACAAAATAAAGGGACCCAGGATAAAATAGGTCTCACCAAGATTTAGAGTTGGAGCCTAAAAGATAGAGAAAATAAAGGAAGAAAATGAGAAAGAACTAGCCATGAAGACTGAGAAAGAGAGTCAAGGTGGCTGAAAAAATACTTTATAGGATTATCAGGAACACCCTGAAATAAACTGCCAAACTTAAGGAAGGTACAAAAGGAATGGTTTATGCAGCTATCTCGTCACTGAAACAACTCTTCCTTAAGAGAGCTATCAGATACCTAATCTGAGAACAGAAATGAGGGTGAATCCTGGAGTGTGCTTGTTAGCCTGCAATGTTTGTGTCAATCTGTTTAATATTACGGTTCCTTAACCTTAATATAAGTTAACAGAGCACTTAGTGTGTAGAAGCATTATGCTAAGTGCTTTTTAATCAACAGTCACTCTTTTAGTCCTCTCAACTAGCCTATAAGGAAGTACTAGTACATGAAGAATAAACATGGATATAGTGCTCACTGTGAATCCAGCCCTGTTTAAGCACTTTACATAAATTAACTCATAAGATAGGAACTGTTCATATTACCATCCTCATTTTATAGATGAAGAAACTGAGGCAGGGAAACTTTAAGTAGACTGTCCAAAGTCACACGGCTAGTAAGAGGTGGATCCAGGGTTTGGACCCAGCAACCTGACTCCATTCTGTGCAATTCACCACTGAATTATATTGCTTCTGTACAGCTACAGGCATTTCCCAAGTGTTATTAACGATTAAGCTAATTTTACAAATGAGGGAACTGATCCTTGAAAGGGTTGGGTTACTTCACCAGGATCACTTGGATAGTCAGTGGCAGATCTGTGTGTTTTGAACCCAAGTCTCTCAAACGCCAGTGTTTTCACTCTTAAATATTAAGCAAATACCATAATCAGCAAGATATAGGGAGAGAAGCCAAAATTATAAGAGAAAATATGATTTTCGGATCACACCTCTCTAAATTAATGGCAGAGAGAGAAACAGAATTCAGATCAAGGCTTTAGCTAAAACATAACATGGCCTTGCTCTTCAAAGCAAAGGCCAATTCCTCTTTATTTCTCCTGTGGACTTTGTGGAGTCGGGTGTAGGTCTCCACCACTCTTAGCACCTGATATGCCTGCTATACTTCCAAGGAACCATCTCATTCTTAGAATGAACCATTCTATTTTTTAGTGGGTTCGCTTTTTGAACAATTCAGGTTTAATTAATTTTATTTTTATTAAGGTATAGTTGATTTATAGTATCACATTCATTTCAAGTGTACAACATAGTGATTCAAAACGTTTATACATTATACTCCATTTAAAGTTATTATAAAATAATGGCTATATTCCCTGTGCTGTACAATGTATCCTTGTAGCTTATTCATTTCATATGTAGTAGTTTGTACCTCCTAATCCTCTACCCCTATCTTGCCCTTCCTTCCCTTCCTTCTCCCCACTGGTAACCACTAGTTTGTTCTCTATATCTATCTGTTTTTGTTTTGTTATAGTCATTCGTTATTTTTTTTTTAGATTCCACATATAAGTGATAACATAGAGTATTTATCTTTCTCTGACTTATTTCACTAAGCATAATACCTTGCAGGTCCATCCATGTTGTTGCAAAAGGCAAAATGCCATTCTTTTTTGTGGCTGAGTAACATTCCACTGCTTATATACCACATCTTTATCTATTCATCTGTTGATGGACACTTAGGTTGCCTCCATATCTTGGCTATTGTAAAACATGCTGCTATGAACACTGGGGTGTTATGAATCTCTTTTTTTTTTTTTTTTTGCAGTACACGGACCTCCCACTGCCGTGGCCTCTCCCGTTGCGGAGCATAGGCTCCGGACGCGCAGGCTCAGCGGCCATGGCTCACGGGCCTAGCTGCTCTGCGGCATGTGGGATCCTCCCGGACCTGGACACGAACCCGTGTCCCCTGCATCGGCAGGCAGACTCTCAACCACTGCGCCACCAGGGAAGCCCTGAATCTTTTTAAATTAGTGTTTTCATTTTCTTTGAATATATATCCAGGAGTGGGATTGCTGGACCATGTGGTAATTCTATTTTTAGTTTTTTGAGGAACCTTCATACTGTTTTCCATAGTGGCTGCACCAATTTACATTGCCACCAATAGTGCCACCCTTTTCTCCACATTGAACAATTCAGTTTTCTATTCAGATATCCATCTTTCAGGTTATTTCTTAAAATCAAACTTGCTCAATAAACATCTCTTAAGTAAACAGAATGCTAGAGTTGTTGAATGGATCAAATTAGATAATGCCTACAAAGCACTTAGTTCTGTACCTGGAACACAGTGACCACTCAATAAATGGTAGCTGCTATGTTATTATTCTTATTGCCATTATCATCATTCTAGCTTTTGTCATGGCTATTTATTATAGGAGAGAAAAAATATATAGATACATAGTAAAGCCCAAAATATAAGTCTAGTCACTGGAAAGAATCCATAGAGGAAAAAAGGGGAGATTATTTTCCTGCCTCCCAATAGGGTGGCCAGTAGAGAGTTCAGAGGTATGACGACAACTCAGTATGGCATATCTTCAATTCAGCATCTCCTAGGTATGATCTAGATTAATTATCAGATTTAGATTGGCTTATATATAAAAATCATTTGAGGAAAAAGAATTACTTAAAATAATATTTTAATAACACTGCTATTTGGTTTATTTCAAATACATAGTTCTAAAATACCTAGTTACTATTTTAATTACAATAGATTGCAGAAACTTTAGAAAATTCAGATAAACAAAATGAAAAAACGAAATTAAAATTATTTAATATTAATTTTATGAATTACACGTGAATGTTTTCATATGTATGTGCATATATACATAGTTTAGTGTTACTATTTAGTATTTAGCATTGCTAAATTTAGTTTTTAGTATTTAGTTACTATTAGTTACTATTTTGTGTTACCAAACTATTACTTGAATCACATATATCCTTTCAGAATCTTCCTATCGAATGTATATATTTCTCTCTTCCCCCCATACACACATACATGCACACACAAACATATCCACATACTCTATTTTTAGGGTTATATGTTTTTATGGTTCTAAATAATTCTGTTTATGTGTATAAATAGGTCCTTAGACCTCCTTGCTATTAGCAAGCATCTGATCCAGGATAAAAAGTAGCAAGGCCTCTAGAACACTGTAGAGGACATTGATTTTTCTGACTATCCACTAAACTTTCCGTGTTTAGTCCATCAACTTCAGGTAGGGCATCACTCTTATTTCCAGATGGAGAGCACATCACCCAGTCCCAGCCACCCAGCAAAAGGATTTAACTTGCCACCATGATTGGTTCAGAAACATGGACATGTGACCCACATTGGTCCAATAAGAATGCATCTCAAGACTAAGTGTAAGAGTTCCTTTTTTCTGTTAGACCTGAAGCTACCACGTGGAGCCGGTGAATGAAACTAACAAGGGCCAGATTTGATGAGATACAGTGAAAATTCCAAGAATTTATGGTAAGTTTTGAGTCCCTAGATCAATATCTGAGTACATTTGCACTCTGGCCTCCTCAATCACATAATCAAATAAATTCCTGTTCTTAATATAGCTGATTTGGGTAAAGTTTTGCTTATGTGCAACAGAAGTAATCTTAACTGTTACAAGCACAAATCATAGAAGCCAAACTTGAGTTTTAGTTCTAATGTCTCCCCTATGTCCCTTTTTCTTAAAAAGAAATTCCTTTTCACTATAAATTAATGGGAAGAGGGAGTCGGTACACTCAGACTTAGACCAGCCAAGAACACATGGCCCATTAGAACAGATCATCCCATGTGTCTTCTGCTGGAAAGGCTTTTTTTCTGTATGTTTCAAACTGTGTCATGGATCTCTAAATGCCAAAAGTTGTTCTAATTCCTCAAGCTCAACAAGCAAACAGAAACTATAAAATTTTGATGAACATCAATCAGGGAAGAAAATCTTACAACCAGATTATAAAAGTTTGCTCATGAGACGGTTGCACTTGGAAAAGAGATTTGTGGTCCAAAATGACAAGTTATTTCCCCACCTGTCCTCATCAAGCTTAACAACTACCTAACACAAAAAATAACTCCTTCTGTTAGTAAATTCTATGTCCTGTTAGGGATCAGATTCCCTCAGCACATCAAAATGGTAGTACCTGCTCCTCCCCTACCCCAGGCAAAGTGCTATAATATCTCCAGCCATCTTTGCCATGGACCCATGTGACAGAGCCTTTCCCAGATGAAAAGACAAAGAAAGGCATCAGAAGACCATGTTTGAAAACTAAAGCAAAGAGAATAATAATGCAGTCAGATATATTCAAGAGGGATACTGAACAAATATACACACTGTTTTACAGTATTTACATTTTGAAGGGAACACTTTTTATCTATTTTAAAACCTTGTTATGTTCTGTAACCTTCCTAGCCTCTCGTACCCATAGCAATTTATCTGCACCTCTCTTGTGGAATTTAGCATTTGCTACTTTTATTATTGTTATATGTGTAGTATAAGTCTTATCTTTTCTACAAGAATTCAGACTCCTTGAGGGGAGGGAGCTTGTTTATCCTTGTATCTCAGACATGACATAACACAGCAGCTTGCAGATATCGGGTCTTCCATAAATACTAGAAAAGTGAAAAAATGTTTGTGTTTTTAAAATCAGGGTAAACCTGGATGGAAACAAAAAGCTTTTTTCACTTGCTAAAAGAGATTGGTTAGAAGCAAGTTGTAAAAGTTCATAAAGAGTTGCAGCTCAAATTTTGGTAAAGAAATTGGTTCTTCATAGAAACTCAGTTGTTTATTCATACATATAAACTCACTTATTAACTGAACTAATATTTTTAGAAGCTATTGATAAAACTAAGAATAGAATAAAAATTAGAACAAGCTAATTCCACAAAGAGATGGAAAACTGCTCCGTTTTTCCAGATTTCAGTATTTTACGCAGTGACATCATGGAATTCATTTTATCAATCTTCTTGTTTAATTAGGATATAAGAGAAAGGCAGGATGATAAAAGAGTAGAGAA
This sequence comes from Neophocaena asiaeorientalis asiaeorientalis, assembly GCF_003031525.2. Taxonomy (NCBI): domain Eukaryota; kingdom Metazoa; phylum Chordata; class Mammalia; order Artiodactyla; family Phocoenidae; genus Neophocaena; species Neophocaena asiaeorientalis. The sequence continues at coordinate 16,946,676 of NW_020173674.1, read as the reverse complement.
TTTTCAAATGAAAAGTAGCTTTTCCCCTAGCAAGTTATGTAAAGAAAATTAAAGTGTTTCTTGTTTGTTTGCTTTTGTGGTAGGGAAATTGAAACCTAGAAGAGAAAAAACCTGAGAGAGAGAAAGAGAATGTAGAACTTCTCTAAATTTCCAAAGAACAAAAGACAGAATTATGAGTCAGTCCCAGAAATCCTTCGAGCTGAGATGAAAAGACACCATTTTAACAAAAGAAGTATTCCTTTCAAGCCTAGTAGCTTATCTGAAAAACATGAAAACCTGAATTAAGAGCAGTCAAAAATTAGTGTGATATGATTAGCAAGTTGTACCTTGTTCACTGGTTTCACTCAAACCTATTTAAAATACATGAATAGTTTAATACATTGTTATCTTCAAAGTCTACACTTTTCTACTGGGAAAATGTGGTTGTATTTATTTGTTATTTTACCTTGTTCACACTCAAAAAGAAATTATTACATGCAGTGTAATGGAATTGTTAAAATAAAGTGTAAAGCAAGAGGCCAATAATGGTGATAGATGACTAAAAGATCCTAAAATGTTACTCAATGTGCAGTTAGTGATAAAGAACAATTTCCTGTCAATTAAAGCTCAATAAAGCTGAAAAAAACTGTGTGCAAAACTCTTAGGAGTTTTTCTAATATAATTACCTTGTAAAGAGAAAAAAAAACACTTTCCTTTGAGTTTGCTCCCATTCATATAAATAAATATTACAAAATCACATACCCCCCCAGTAAAGTACAAAGAAAAATATTTATTATTCTTAATTCTGCAAGTAGAATCCTTAATTCTATAAATAGCAAGTAAATACATTTGTATTCAACAAAATAACTGTATTTGAATTCATTCTAATAAAAAACAACAAAACTTTTTCTTCCATTTTTTTTTTCTTCCATTTCTCTGTGTAGGAGGTATCCCAGTCCACAGTTCAGGCATACAAAAGCAGCTCTATTTTTTCTTCCACAGAAGCATACATTATCTTTCAAGATCTGGATAACGTCTTGAAATCTCAGCCAACTTGATGCTTCTCCTCTCTTCTCCCTGGGGAACCTTCTGAGTTCCAGAGAGGGTTTGTATAGGCTACATGGGTCAAGATGAGGATCCTGTTCCTCGGTGTCATTTCTCCATGCAGGCATGATTGGTAAGTCCATCATCCTGTTTTGTCTTTGCTCATAGGTCCACACGTAGCTATAGTAATAGGCCCCATTCCCATTCACATGAGCCCCGCAGGTGTAGTTTTTGCTGCTTCTGTGCAATGCTTGGCTTCAGAGAAACCATTCAACTTCTAGGTCACTCTGGGGCACTCTCTGAGGCTTTGGAAAGACCCCTTTGGTCGAACTCAACAAGCAACCATTTCTGGGGATACTGCTGCTTCCTAGAGTTCAGTTTAGGTGAGTCTATTCTAGAGAAGATGGATACCGTGATAGAAGAGATGGAACTGTGGAATGTGCAGAGTCAGCAGGGGAGGTGGAACACTTTTCCTCCATCTCAATATGTTTCTCCAAACATTTTGTTTGGGCTTGGAGCCCTCTCAATTCTATTAAGTGCTTTAGGCTGGAGACCAAAGTCAGGGAAAAAATTGGCATGCTAATTCTTTTTTCTTCCTGGCTTGCTACATCCTTCTCCTGAAGCAATGGCCCAGGAGGCCTTAGCTGCCTGAATAAGAAGAAAGTTCAGAGGGACAAAACTATCAGGAGGAGTGAAAAAAACCCAAACATTGTTTAATATTTCAAAACTTTCCCAGGAAATAGGAAAAATGCCTATGAGGGTATATGGAAGCAAATTAGCATAAAGTTGAGGTTAGATGAAAGAAATTAGCATAAATTAGAATAAAGTACTGATTTTGCTGATCTCTTTGCCTCCAAGCAATCCTACAGAAATGAACTTTGAATCTCTTTCAAATCGAGAAATTTGTGACAAAAGCATTATTTCCTATTACGCATTCTTCTATAGACTTGGTGGTACACCCTGAAACATCTCTAGGGATAAAGCTTTGGTTTTTTTTTTTGAAGAAACTTTTCCCTCTAAAAAATATATCCAATACCACTAACTGGTCATCCTCGGCTTGCCCTTGGATGTCTTTCTAAGTCATGCAGATAAGTTTATTTCAAGCTCCTTAATAAATTAATCCTTTCCAAACCAATGTAATCTATTCAGCTGTTTTCCTTCAGAGTTTATAAATTCCTTCACAAAGGAAGTGTCACTAAAAATAAGCAACGCCTATGTGTGTTCCTTGCGTCATGCAATACCAGAAATTTTTTACTGATTAGTCATTCTGTCACACATCCGTTACAATAACAATCCAAACCTGCACTAGCCTGGGAGGACTATAAATAGCTTGACAACACTGTCATTTATAGATTAGTGAATGTTCCCTTTTATTTGAAAATAGTTCAGACAGTTCAAAAGCCCGTAAGCCTCTAATACTGTGTACAAATTGTGCACCTGGACTGCCTCTGTGTAGTAAACATGCATCATTTATGGCTCTGCAACAGGCCTGAACACCCTCCTTATATTTTGGTCATTTTCAACTTTAACGAATCTTGCCATTCCAAGGAAGAGCCAGAGGACTTGCATAACTGGACATCCCTGCTACTATGGTGCAGATATGTGACATGGTTCTGCTACTCACATGTACCTTAGCACACTTGGGTTCTGAAGGAAGTGGTAGACATACACTGTGACATACACATACTCTCATAATTAACATGAGAATTAATATTCTGGCAATTGTGGTGAGAGAGCCACCTGGTTCCTTGTGGATAGCCGTGGCGGAGCTTCTGGCATCCAGACCTAAGTATTATAGACTATCATAGGCCAAGCAGTGATGGAGCAGCATTTTCCCTGCAAAAAGTCCTTTAGCGGAACTAAGAATTGTCCCTGCACTTGTGGCTCAAGAATCTAGTTCTCATGCCCTCCTAGAGAGTCATAAGTTAAAAGTAACTTTTCATAAGTTCCTTTTCTGGTTAAACTGGCTGTTGTTTACAGCGCAAAACACTTTTATAGTTACTGAACAAATAATCAATCAATCAGGCAGTATTACAGTTATATGTTAAAAAAACTAATTTCATTCATGTTGATATGTTAACACTGTTACTGAGATTCTTAGGGGAAAAAAACCCCAAACATTTAAACACCAGCCATTTGTTGTATAGTCCAGGGGACATGGTAAGCCTATCTTAGTATTCTAATAGATTTTCCACTTCTTTCCTTTCTAATATTTTTGAGTTGTTAGCAGGAGGGAGTGCTTACAGGTATCGTTTTTATTATGGTGATTCATTTTAATACAGTTCTATGAAAGATGAAACTAAGCTGCCTAATACAATTACTCTAAACACCAAGGCATTCATTCTATGAGCAATTACAGTGAGAAGCAAAGATGGAATGCACAAAATTAATAATAGGAGATAGTCCCAGTTATCAAGTAGCTCTATCATAGTTTCCTTGGGAAAAGACTGATATCCATACTAGAAAAGTTCTCATTATACTTCCATAATTTCTATTTATTCCTCAAATCAATTGTTCTTTCCCTGGAAATTATTTATTACTAAGACTACCCAAGGAAAATGACCTATCCTGTCCCTATAGACCTCACTGGCAGTATTGAGAACAGTTGTGTTACATTTAAAAACAATATTATTATTCTGCTCTCATGGACCATATTAACATAACAATCATCCTTTGGGAAAACAACCAGATGAATTGGGTATGTACCTCCAAAAATGACCATGTGCCTTGTGAGAATCCCAGTCACCCACCACCCTACTCTCATTCTAGCTAAGCCCTGCCTTGCGGTATCAATAACTAATTACATTATAGTTCTGCCTCAAGAACGTAGATTGATGATTTCATTATACCATTTAATTAGAGCTGTTTTTAATTTATCAGGAAGAAATGGTATAATTGGTGACAGAACAGCTGTTGCAGGTCACATGGAAAGAATATGATTGAGTAACAGAAAATGGCAAACTTTGCCAAGAACTCCAAGCTGCATTTAAGTCTTTAGGAAGGCATTATGTAGAAGGAAAGGAAGTCTGCCATCTGTCATATTTCATCTAATCAACACCTCTGAACTTTATCACTAATGTTACCAGTACAGGGTGCATGGGCAACTGCAGGAAGTACTTGCAGACCAGGGTCCACTCTGGCTCAATAAATCCTATTTCCCCATAACATGGTACCACCGTAGCTTCAAAGCATACAAAGGAGAACATTCGTCCCTGGATGCAGCTGCTTCTTGGATAGTAAATGCTAATCTTGTGCTGTCCAAAATAGTAGCAGGTATAACCATTTCTTTATTAAAGGGATAACTGGCATCAGACTTGCCGTACTCTAGCCTGTTTTCCTTGTGGAATCAGTCAGGGAGCCTGGCAGGCTGGAAATTCAGGAAGGATTTCTATGTTAAATTTTGCAAAGAATTTCTTTTCTGAGAAACCCGTTTCTGCTCTTAAGGCCTTCAACTGATTGGATAAGACCTACCCACATTATTGAGAGTAATCTCTTTTAATTAAAGTCAACTGATTGTAGATGTTAATGACATCTACAAAATACCTTCACAGCAATATCTAGACAAAGTTTTGACCACAGTTGGATACCACAGCCTAGTCAAGAGAACATAAAATTTACCCATCATACCTATTTGCAAAAGGACCTCCCTGGGTTCTGTTTTCATATTTTACCCTTAGCTCTTTAGGATGAGAATAAGATGCTTCTGCATGAATGTAATCTCTCTGTCTTCATGTATACGGGAACACGTTAATCAATTACGGTACTCTTTTCCACCGAGTACAGAAATACTTCTCAACCCAGTGCTCTAAAATGCCACTTCTGTTTTACTTGAGCTAGCATACAAAGTAAAATGTATTGACTCTCTCGTCCTAAGCAATTGAGTCACCTTCTGCTTTCAGCTTTTGTTTGTATGTTGATTGTCACAATATAGTTGGGAGCTGGATATTGAATATATAAGAAACAGGCTGTAGTCAGATGAGTGCAAGAAGAGAAATAATGGAACTGCAAAATCCCAACACCAGTACAGGAGGACTAGAGGACCCAAATGACAATGTACCACAAGGCAAGTAATGCATAGGGTAGTTAAAGTAAGTGTGAGCCAGTGTGAGTGACAGAAAGTTGCTCCAGTCAATGACAGAGGCAAGAGCTGAAATTTCATGGATCAAAGGGGATGAGGCTGAGTCAATGATTTCCACGGCAAACCCAAGGTGAGTGTTTGGATGGAGAAGATGTTCTGAGTATGTTAAGGATCCATCCTGGATTTAAAAATTATGTTCTGCCTAGTTGAGGAGTCACGATAGTGGTTAGTAGAATGGCCACAGTCACCGTTTCATAAATCTAGGTTACCTCACTCTTTATAGCCCGGGAAGACACTGAGCCTGATTTTGGGCTTTCTGGTCAAGGTGAGTGCGCACTACGACACAGTGCTATTCTTCTTCTGCCACCACGGAGTTCAGTCGGGATCCATATGATTCCAAAACTGTGACTCTAACTGTCACCTCCAATCTATTGCACTGAATTTTTATTGGGCTTGATTGATCTTTTATCAATTGTGTATAAATCATAATCTTTATCCTCATGTTTATCTTTGCTTCCTTATTTCCCCTCATGATTTGGACAATCACAACAATCGCTGTCTCATACAATCAAAATGCCTCAGTCATCTTTGCCTCATGCTCAAAGCCAAAGCACCAAGTCCTATGAGTTCTCTCCATTCTTTCCTTTCTCCTTTGTCCTCTTTGTTCATTTATCCTCTGTTACCTAGACTTCTATAAAGATCTCTTTAGGGACCTCCTTGCCTCCCGTGTCTGCCACACTGGTATGTATTTCCCCCTTCTAATAGATCAAAGGCCCTTAAAACATGATTCTGGTAATGTTACTCCTTTTATCAAAGGTTTCTGATAAGTCCCATAATCCTATAAAGATCCAAGTTCCTTAATTTAATACTCTGTGTCTTCTGTAATCTAGACCAGACCCTTCTTTACAGTGTTGCCCCCACCAGTATCCTACTCTGAACTTTATAATTCAAAAGGTTGTGCTATTTGCCATTTCCAGAAAATGACCTGCATTGTTCATTTGCAGGCCCTTCCACATGTGTACTGCCTATTAGTTGGTTTCTATCCCTCTGTTAGTCCATTCTTCAAACCCCAGCTATAAAAATAGCTCCTTTACAAACATCTTCCCTGACCTCTTATGACAAGGAATTCTCCTTCTTTTTAATGAATCACTACATCACTTGTAACATATAGCATTTTATATAGTTATCCAAGAACAGACTGTATTCCCCTTACCATATAAACTCCTTGATGATATGAATCGGTTTTCCACTCACTTTTCTTTTGCAAGTAGTGTCTTTCACCACTAAACTAACTTTCACTAGGAGAGCTGATTGTACACTGTATTTTTGGTAAGTGGAATAACACACTGAAGAGTGAATCAATCCTTGGAGAAAGCTCATTCCTCAGTCATCTCTCCTAATCCATGTGAATGAAAGGTTTGGTTAGCAGAGATAATTGCAATCTCAGGAAAATCCCTCAATTTCGCAGGATGCACTTCTCTAACAAACCTTTTTACTGAAGCAATTTACAAATAGCAAAAAAAAAAAAATCAATACGAGTTATCACCTTTACTCTCTGTACTCAGCCTCATTTATTCTTATATTCTTCCATTCAACAAATATTTGCTGTGTTTTTAATGTATTCCAGGCCCAATACTAGATGCTAGAACTATGGAGAATGTAATTCCTGCCTTCAAGGCCTTTCTATTAGGGCTGATTTAAAAAAAAAAAAAAAGTCAACTTTCATGTAATCACAGTAAAGTAAGACAAGGGCTCTAGCAGAAATACAGATGGACTTGGAAGGCAAAGGAAGAGTATCAAGATTCAGTGAAGGTTTTGCTGAGATAGTAATATCTCAGCTGATAATTTTAAGGAAAAATAGAAGCTATATAGATGAACACATTAGGAGGAGGTAACCCTCCAGGAAGAGGGACTGCATATGTGAGAGCACAAAGGCCAAGCCTGCCCTTGCCTTCTATTAGGAAAAATTTCTTCTGAGCTCAAAGAGCAAGGTTAAATGATCAGTTCCTAGTGTCTTCTTTTACAGTTCATGATGCAGTAAGCAGTCCCAGAAAGTGTGCTAACCAGGGCTTTAAGTACTCGCATGATTGGAGTCCTGGAGGACATAATGCATACCTTAGGGCCTTGACGTCCATCTGAATTCTCATAGGGATCAGACAGTCTTCAGCTCTCAAGGTCACTCAGAGAGTCACATCATGTGTGAAAGAGTCAACTCCTACCAGTCACATAGACTCTGGTCTAGGTTTCATGAGTATGAAATGAACAGCAGTGATGTGAACCACCAACCTTATCATTATAATTAAAAAATACAGGGCTTCCCTGGTGACGCAGTGGTTGAGAGTCCGCCTGCCGATGCAGGGGACACGGGTTCGTGCCACGGTCCGGGAAGATCCCACATGCCGTGGAGTGCCTGGGCCCGTGAGCCATGGCCGCTGAGCCTGCGAGTCCAGAGCCTGTGCTCCGCAACGGGAGAGGCCACGGCAGTGAGAGGCCCGCGTACCGCAAAAAAAAAAAAAAAAAAAATACAGTTACCATTTGCTTAGTAACTGATTTTTACAAAGTGCTTTTGCAAACAATTGTGCTTTTTACAGCCCTTCAAGACAGAGAGGGTAAAAATTGTTCTTCCTTTATTAAAGTTCAATAAACTTGGGAAAGAGAATTCAAAGCTTTTACCTAAGATAGCACAATGAGCATCAGAGCAGACCCTGAATTCTCTCCACTCTACATCTGAATGGATATACCTCTCATTTCAAGAGTAGAAAAGAAATCCTCAGGAAACAACTACATTCAACTTCACAATATTACCATGAGTGAAAAGAGAGGGAACATACTTCTGTTCCATTATAAATAGAAAACTCCAGTCTACAGAGGTTAAGGCCCCAAAGATGCCCAGCCAGTCAGATGCCAAAAAGTGAGACCCCAGAATCTCAGCATCTGAGCTCCTTCTTAGACCCTTATTCCTAACCACACCAAACAAAACAATAGCGAAGTGTGGAAAGCAAGAAGACACTCTCTACAAAGTAAGGAGCCCTTATACCCTGCATCTGGTGAGGGATTCCATCAGTTTAACTTTTAATTTGTAACTTAAAAAGCCTAGTCAGCCAAATGACAATGACTCTATTGCATATTCCAAGGTATCATAATAATAATTAATCTTCTAGAACAACAATATAGTCTTTGAATCTCCAGAAAAGCAAGGGGCTAAGTTTGTTCTTGGTGAATTATACTCAAAGCGTGCAACTAACTTCCAAATGTTCTACCGCATTATTTAACTTTTAGACATTTTAATACAGTTCCTGATTATTAACACAATTTTAATATGTGATAGTGCAAAAGGGTAATAATGTTGTAGAGCTAAGACAGGAGTTAAAGATAACATTAGCATCACTATTGGTGATTCACTGCTGGTGGGTGATGCTAAAAATATGCTTTATTCTTGGTTCTAACTTAATAATTCGGAAGAGAAAAGAAGCCAATCAACCAGAGAGCCAGAAAAAGGGGGAGTAGCTAAATTCTCTGTTTTCCTCCTGCATAATTCAATAAAACTGAGCTATGAAGGTGTTTCAATCATCCAGAGGAACAGATGTTTGTTCATCAAACATTTGCTGAGCACCTACTGTGTGCAGGGCCCTAGATTCGGCATCCAGGCTCCAAAACTCCCTTTTCTCAAGTGCCCAAGGTTATTTGGGGAGTCAGATGAGAAAATAATAGGTCACACTGTGTTACAGGCCACAGTAGAGATATGTACCAAGTACCCTAGCCTTGCACAGGAGGAGACTACTTTTTCTTCCTGGATAAGCCCAAAAAAGGTGAAATCTTGCGGAAATAATCTTACAGAAAAGGTGAAAGCAGATGAAGGATAACAGTTCCTTTACCTGAAGGAGAAAGGAAAGAGAAAGAGAAAGTGCCTGGGCCTGTGGTAGAAGATGAACATAAGTATGGATTTTGTCCATCTTGTTTGCTGTAATATCCACTGCCTGGCAAGCTGTCGCTGTCAATAAATATTTATTGGACAGGTAGATGAACTCTGGTACAAGGATAACAGAATGTGAGAAGTTCTGTCATCTTGACTCGTATTTGACCATAATTTTCTATCTGTCCACCTTCTAATGCAGGTTCACACTCCACTAGTAGCAATACCAAAACACAAAAACTTCTGAAAGCCAGAAGTATTTTTCTAATTCATTTGGTGTCAAGATATAACCTGACTTGATCTCATCCAGTGGAAAAAACCTGGCTTGGACTGACATAAGGCTATTTTTAATCTTTGTTTAGTCTACTGTGAATATGTATCCTCTCTGCTGAGAAAGTAATAGTGTGTTTGATAATGGGGTGCTGCCCCAGACCTTGCAGGGGGTGGTGTATAATATGCACTACATGGACTGTAGCACCTTTCTAAACGTGAAAAATTTTGAATTCCAAAACACATTTGCCCCCAAGAGTTTTAGATTAAAAATTGTAGACCTGTAAAACATTACAATAAACCTGATGAAACTTACAGATCCTATAAACTTTTGCTTCTTTATTTCCTTCTGGCTTATTGTTTGGGGCTTGTCTTATGCCAAACTCAGTACAGCTTGGTGTGTTGCCTTATTGTGGTCCTGAATTATTGTCACCCCACCAGTCCAGACATTCCCCCCCTTGTGATGGACCTATCCAGGGGCCCAATATTGGCTCCAAATGACCAAAGGTACTTCTCAAACCTGAACCTGATATATTGTCACTGTTTTAGTGATCATAAACTGTATAATACCTCTTTCGTAGTAATGGAAGCAGGGTTCACCCTCTGCGTGCCAAATGGAAAGAGACAGCAAAGTAAGAAATTACCTTCACCTTAAAGTGGATGGACTATTGTAGGGTGCCTCAGAGACCAGATAATTCAATACATTGAAAGAGAAAAGTGAAGAGAAGCAAGGAAGTCAAGTCAAGGACAAACATTGTCTATTGAAAATCTTGCCAAAGACAAACCCTGAACAGGAAGATAAAGAAAATCTACTGGTACTGAGCAGCTAGTATTTATTAGATGCTGCAGCCGATGATTCGTTCTTACATTTAATCCTCACAATTACCCAGAGAGATCTATTTAGATACCTTTATTTTACAGAGAAGAAGGAAAGGTACATTAGGATTGAAAAACTTCCCCTAAAGATATAGAATTGGACAATGGAATATTACTCAGCCATAAAAAGAAACGAAATTGAGTTATTTGTAGTGAGGTGGATGGACCTAGAGTCTGTCACACAGAATGAAGTAAGTCAGAAAGAGAAAAATAAATACCGTATGCTAACACATATATAAGGAATCTAAAAAAAAAAATCATTCTGAAGAACCTACAGGCAGGACAGGAATAAAGACACAGAGGTACAGAATGGACTTGAGGACACAGAGAGGGGGAAGGGTAAGCTGGGACAAAGTGAGAGAGTGGCATGGACGTATATACACTATCTAATGTAAAACAGATAGCTAGTGGGAAGCAGCCGCATAGCACAGGGAGACCAGCTCGGTGCTCTGTGACCACCTAGAGGGGTGGGATAGGGAGGGTGGGAGGGAGATGCAGAGGGAGGAGATATGGAGATATATGTATATGTACAGTTGATTCACTTTGTTATACAGCAGAAACTAACACACCATTGTAAAGCAATTGTACTCCAATAAAGATGTTTTTTTAAAAAAAAGGTATCGAATTGGGAAGAGGCAAACCTGGAATTAGGTAGGACAGAGACAGGTTTCTCCCGCACAGTATCCTGCACTGTGTCACACAGCCCTGTGCTTAAAGTCACATGCAAAAGGATGCTGGCCTGGAAAAAAGAGTGGCCCTCATTTTGCACTCCTATATATGTGCAAAACACCCATCTTGCTTATCACTATTAGCATTCAATAATGAATAGTCCATAGGCCATGCTTTTGTGTAGTGTCATCTGATTTATTTTTATTATCAACTGCAGTGGAATGCTGAGCAGCTACTATAGCCTAGGCTTTGTGCTGGACACTTCACTTACAGTGAACTGTCTTCCCCTGTACCCTGCAATAAAAGCATTACCATCTCTAAGATTCAGAGATATCGAGGAAATTTCATAGGGTTCCTCTACTAGCAAGTGGTAGAGAAGGGATTTAAATATACAATTATCTAACTCCAAAACGCATGTTCTTTCCATACATCATGCCGAAACTATCAAATACAGAGCTATTGCTGGCATTGAATAAGGGCCATCTATTATTCACAGCACTTACACTTGAGCCATTACTGAAGGAGAATAGAAGGCTCAGTGCATGGCCACATTTGATCTCTCCTAACGAGTGAGAGACACGAAAGCACATATGGAATTTAGAATGCCCTAGCATAGCCACCTCTGACTCACCTGGCTCTGAGAATACAATCTCCTTTCAGAAATAGGAAATCAAAACATGTATTTCAATATCTTGTAACCCGCTCACTCTTTATACACACTGAGAAGGCCATCCATTGATTCTGGCAGTTCTCCCACATGTACACCTCTGGAGCCACACTGGACTGAGCTATGGACAGGCCACCAGTGATGTGATTTTTCAAACCTTAATCACCTAGTATATGACAACATGGATGAGAGGTGCACAGATGTAAGAAAATTGGCCCTACTCCTCTGAGGAGGGATTGCAGCAAGAATATTCTCTTCTGACTGTAACATAGAGTGGGACTGAAGAAGGGGGATATGTCCTTAGCACAGAGCTCTGCATCCACCACTTCCAAGTCTTCTCCCTGTAGCCATATTCCCAATGACCTATGAGATACCCCTTCACACTGCATCCCCGGCACCTAAGAACTAGATAATGCAATGGTTCTCAACCATGGAAGATACGGCTCACCCTCTTCCCCGGGCTACTAGTATTGGTGATGGGATTTGAATATGTGTGTGGAGTGTGAGAAGTGTTGCTCTTGTCACAGGGATTGGAGAGTTGGTCTGTCCTTTAATGGGAAGGGATGAGAAATCTAAAGGAGATATATGAGGCTATCCTGCAAAATACCAAGATATCAATTCCTTTTTTGGGAAATACTGTCATAGAAATGTTGTTTGGTCCCAAGCCTGTGGTTGAACTCTGATGCCAAAATACTTCCTTGCCCCTCTGTCCCTCAATTATACTGCTCTCATCCAAAAGGTGTTACTAAAACCAACACTGCCTCAGATATTGAAATTAATATTAGGCATGTTCTAAAAATTTAGCCATAAATGATAAACAATGGGGGGGGAAAGACTCAATGGGAGAAACAATACAAGAATTCTTAATACAAGTTGCAGATACCATGTTTCTTGGTTTTAAATATAACTTTTAAAAAATAAGAAGGCTCAACCTAGAAAAGATCATCATACAAAAAACAGTATTGTTCACCACTGTCCTAGAGCTATCTTTCTGACATCCTCCCCTGATACTACATCTTACCTTCAATCCCAAATTTAATCCCTGATAGGTGTAGATGGATAGAATATCACTGTTCAATTACCTGGTTCTGCACCAATAGAGGTACTTTTTGGCTGAGTATTTGAGTATATACTGTATTACAGTGGTCAGCATGCCGTGGCCTGGAGGCCACATTCAGCCATGCCCTGTTTTTGTGTGACCCAGAGGCTAGGAATGCTTTTTACATTTTTAAAGGGTTAAGAAGAACACAGAGGAGGAGAAAGAGGGAATGGAGGGAAAGGAGGCTGTGTGACAAAGGTCCTCTGTGGCTTCACAACGCCTGAAATATTTACCATCTGGGTCTTTACAGAAAACGTTTGCTGAGCTCTGTATTAATAATTTGTACTTCAAGCATTTTGAGAACAGGGATGGCGATGGCGACAGATAACACCGATGAGTCACAGCACCATGCAAAAGGCCCCTAACACAGGATATGTTTTTAACAGTGAAGATGAAGAATAGACAGCTCCTAAGATGCCAGGCCTGTCTGTGGACAGGAAGAAGGTAGCACATATAAATCCCCATGCACCTTAGCAAAGGATCAAGTCTTGGGGCTTATTGAGAAGAATGACCTCATTTTTGTCTTAAGGTTATTACCAACAGCCCTCTTCTCCTCCAGGTCTTTATTTCTGTGTTAGTGATTCTAGGGCTCAAACAGTCATCCTGAGCTCTATCACTCCTACCTCAGTTTCCATTAATTCTTCTCTACTGAGTTAGCAATCAGTTAGGCAAATATTGCCAAGAAGGGAATTATGAAGATCATAATTAACAAAGGAGACAGTTGGAGGATTTAGTGGAGGCTGATCCCAGTCTAGTTTCACTGGGAAACAGCATCGTCTCAATCTCATTTGCCAGTAATTAGCTCTGCCTTTATTGCTTTGTAAATACTGCTTTAATTACCAGGCTCCTTAGTTCAGAAGATGGAACTCAGTGTCCTTATTGGATTTCATGTTCTGGCAATCTCTCCTCATCACTCTCAGAGCCTTTGCTGTGCACAATAGATATATGCAAATGCAGCTGGCAATGGCAGTGTGAGAGGATTACGAGGGGCAGAGGTGAGGATACGAGAGATGCACAGTTCTCGAGAAGGAGATGCTTGCTTCTCCCTAATTATCATCCTGATACCTCTCATCCTGGAGGTTCAGGAGGAGTTAGCAAATACGGATAAGGCAACCCTGCTAGGGCAGTCTCTGAAAAGCCTCAACTAAGCCAGTGGAGACAACCGTCTGCAGAACTTCCAGGCTACAAACGGGAAGTAGTCATTAATTAGGCATTAATTAGTGTCAGCTAGGAAGTGGGCCAAGAGGTACAGTGCCCAGAGTTCAGGGGATGCGAATTTGAGGCTCAGTTTATCCACTATTTCGCTGTTGGTCTTAGATAAATGATGTTTGTTTTGGACCTCAGCTTCCACCACTGAAAAATGGAGTTAGATTAAGTGGTTGCATGTAACTCCAGATCAAAACCTGCATGGATTTATAAATTCTATGTTGAAAGATATTTTAAAGAGCGTCTATTCTAATTCTGTGTCACAGATATCCCCTAAGCCCACCTCCGATTTCAGCTGCAAGTGTGGTGGACAGTTCGGGGAAAGCTTATGCTTCGTTTGCACTGCCCATTTCCCACCTCAAGCAGGTGTCCCTCCTTTCCACATTCTGCTCCATGGTCAGCTCACCAAGCATCATGCAAGCAGAGCCACTGGGTGCAACTCTCAACAAACAGGAGATAAGAGTGTGTGGGTGAGTTGCTCCAGTCTCCCATCTTCCAAGTAGATGATTCTGGGCCACATCTGGTAGGCTGCTCAGGAGTCCCAGAAGAAGTGAACCCTGTTGCCTACAGCAGTGACCTCAATAATGTTACCTTATTTGGGCTTTTCTTCCTTCCTTAGTCCTTCATATCTGCTTCCTAAGTTCACCCCTTAAAAAACTCCTTCCACCCACGTACTTGTCTCAGGTTCTCCTTTCAGGGAACACAAACTAAGACACCCTTTCAGTTTAAAAACAAAAAAGTTTTAAAAATGGTGTAACTAGACCAAGGGCAGTGTATTCCCACTCCCCTGTGTACAGATGGACAGTCCAGTTGCAAAACATACCCAGAAGAGACCTACCATGATTCCTTCTTAGCATCTCATCCAAAAAGATGTAACCCAGCAATAGAGAAATATTAATAAACCCCATTACATAAAGGAAAAGAAATATCGTAGGTGATGGAAATTATTATCAACAAAAATAAGAACACAAGCTCTGATATCAAATGGACCTAGACTTGAATCCTAGTTCTGCCATTTTGTGGCTGTGTGACCTTGATGCAGAAGCTCTTTACACCTCACTTTGCTCATCTGTAAGAAATCAGGAATAAATATACCTAAAATACAGTAACCTCCCAATAAATTATCTTTATAATCTTATCACTATTATCATTATTATATATAATAATTTTGTGATTGTCATTCAAACAAAAAAGAAAATTATCATGCTGCAAATGATAAACGCACTCAAAACTTGAGTTTTAGCTACTCTGTGCTCTTTCAAAACAATACCCAGGGAGTGTTTTTTTCTTCTTTTCTGATAATCATAACACCAAGACAGGGAAACACACAAATGAAAAGGAGCACTGCAAATTGTACCCCCTTTCTCTCTGTCTAGGACTTTGGCAAGGCCCACTGATGACACCTGGCACCAAGGCACTTCATTCCTTTGGGTTGTACTCTGACACTCCCAGGGTTGATGAAGACTGAGACAGAGATCCACCCTTCCTGGCTCTACATTTTCCTAAGCCACCTGTGCCAACTGTTAGGGAACACATCCCAGATTCTGCAGAAGTAGCAGGCAAGCATCCAGCGATGAATACTCAGGAATGCAAAGCTTGTCAGAAAATCGTCCAATCTCAAGGACCTTAAATGTCACTAGATCCCTGCTACAGCAACCTTGCCAAGTGGTTGCCCTGCTTCTCCTGAACATTGCTACATCCAAGATGGCCTTTCCATATTTTGACAGCTCCAACTTCTAGAAAGCTTTTCTTTACACTCAGCCAAAATATTTTCCCAGTAGCTTATGTTCATCGTTTGTTATACTTCTAATCTATTAAGTCATTTAGAACAAAAGGGAACATTTTCTCCATATGGCAACCCTTGAAAAAAATTGGAAACCTCAGTCACATCTTCCCTTGGTTACCACTTCTTCTGGCTAGACAACTCCATATCTTTCCTCAGTTCTTCATTTGTTTCCCACCATTCAGGGAGATCAGAGAAATAACTTGAAAGTATCTAAATAGCTAACTGACTTTGAAATAAAATAATAATATGGTTTAATTCCTAAACAAATAATTGAGTTGTCAGGATGATCAAATAGAGTCCATAAATACATGTCACTTAAAAGGCAGATAGTTTTATAGGAAGAGCATGGACTTTGGAGTTAGACCAACGTGAATTTGAACCTCAGCTCTGCTACTTACTTGCTGAGTGACCTTAGACAGATTACGTAACGTCTCTCAGCCTCAGTTTCCTTGTCTGTAAAAGTGGACTTAAAACATGCATCCCAGAGGGTTACTGTGAGGATTAAATGTGAGAAATGGTGTGAATGTGCTCAGTGTGCAGCCTGGCCACATGATAAAATAGAAAGAACATGAGCTTGGAATCTGGATGGAAGAGTTGGAATCCTAGCTGTGCTACTGCTTATCCATGAAAATTTGTAGGAGTAACTGAGGTATTCTGAGTTTCATTTTCCTCATCTGTCATATGCCAAACAACACTGAATTTGAAACTTTATTGTAAAGAGGATAAATATTATTTGCGCTAGAGCAGAGCCTGTTTCTTGAGTTGTCCTTATTTTTTTTTAATTTTCTTTTTCCTTTCACTTCCATGGAATCCCCTTAGAAGATGCAAACCAGTGTAATCTGCTAATTTGGGGTTTTTACTGAGGTGGTGGTAAGAGGAATGGATGTTGTGAAAAAAAAAGATGCCAAACATAAATTTATAAAACATGAAGAAAAATCGAGACGCTTCCCCTAAAAAGTAAAAAATTTACGAAAAATAAAACAATAATGCCAAGACAATATACATTCTGATTTTTTTTACATATTTATATTCAAAAAGAGACCAAGAGGGTCACAACTGTGATAAAACAGGATATTTTGGGTTCAGCTTTGTTTTTTTTTTTTTTTTTTTTTTTTAGTTTAAAATGTCAGCAAAGGAATTCACAGGAATGAAGCCAGATAGTGTTTGGATAACTGGGAAGAATGTCAAATATTCTGGATGGTGCAAAGAAAAGGCAGAAAGAGCACATGGAGCCTATATACAGGGTGTATATCTTCTATTCAAGAGGTGTGCTCCTGCCTAACAGATGTAACAGAAAGATGATTACAATGGGCTGGATGCCAATCCATCACAGCCTCTGAAAAAATATGCCCCAAACACATCTACTTTCAAGAAGGACTGTCTGAGTGCATGAAAGGCAAATCAGAAGTAACAACCAGTAGGATAAGGACACTATGACTTCCAAGTCTAAATTTAAAAGCAACTCTGAAAACATACAGTGGAAAAGGTATCAGAAGATTTCACTTCTGACCTGTTTCACAGTCTGCTTTGTACCCTGAACAAGTCACTTTTCCCTCTCTCTACGCTTCAGTGTAAGATGTGAGATGGAGTGAGGGCGCACTGGCTAATTTCTGGGTTCCCTTTCAGCACCAACAAACGTTATGTTTCTTTTCTGTCAAAAGTATCAGCTAGTTGGTTTGTGACCACCTAGAGGGGTGGGATAGGGAGGGTGGGAGGGAGGGAGACGCAAGAAGGAAGAGATATGGGAACATATGTATATGTATAGCTGATTCACTTTGTCATAAAGCAGAAACTAACACACCATTGTAAAGCAATTATACTCCAATAAAGATGTTTAAAAAATTGTATAAAGAATAAAAAAAATAGAGATACAGGAAAGTTGCAAAAAAAAAAAAAGTATTCAAGAATGATTAGCATCAAAAACCCAGCAAACTGCCAGGCAGCTCCCAGCATAGAGCCTGGGAACAGTAGAAGCTGAATGAAAATATATGCCTGGATGTGTAATGCTTCAAAATTAAAATCAATCAATGAATGTCCAGTTAATGCTCAAAGTGGTTAGTTAACATCTGGTTAATTGAAACCTAAGATTACTTTGAGGACACTGGCTTTTACTACATTGGAACCCGTACAGACTGAAACCCAGATCCAGAAACTCTTGGATAAAGTGTAACTTCCCCAAGAACATAAGTGAGTCTCCTCACTTCTTTTAAAAGGGTCTTTATTCAGTCTCAAGGGTGGCAACACGAGCTACTGTCCTCTAAGCCAAGAAGGAAGTCTTCATCTCCTCTTTCACATGCATCCCCCCCATCCTTCCTCCCTAGTCTCAGTGCCTGGCGCTTCTTTATCATGAGGCAGAGGCTGGATATGTTCAAGTTTGTGTCCTGTGCAGAAAGCAGAGATGAGTCTGGGGGAAGGGCTTGATGTCTGGAGGCCTTAAGGATATGAATACAAGGCAACCCACACACCATCTGTTCATTTGCTATATAGATCTAAGGAAAAAGAAAAATGGAGCTCCCAGATGCAGTATCCTCAGAGATGTGTCCCTCCTATAGATACAGCCTAAATATTCAACGTTAATGACATCATTACATAATTATTACATGTGATGATAATAATGATATAATCCTTCTGACCAGCATCTTGGAACACAAACGCCCTCTTTCAGCCACGTACACATAGCATGCTGTCATTATGGAGGTCATAAATTGCTTCTTCACTGACTATTTCCTCACAGAAATGAGGATGCTCCAATGCTTTATCCTCCTGGCCATCCCTAAGGAAGTTGGTTACCCTGATGAGCTGCTCAAGAAAATAAACTCCGAGCTCCTTCCCCTAGCACAGAGGAAAGGCAATATTCATCTTGGGCTACCCACTCCCTATCTTACACTTTATCCCTTTCATTAAATGCCTTTGCCATTCCATTCCAGCAACAGAAGGCTGGGGTGGGCCAGCTGGATGGCATGGTGCTGAAATCACTCCCCATAAAAACGTGCCTGCAATGTTACAACAGCTTTGATGCTGTTGTAATGCACCCATAAAATCAAGGAACATATGCAGAGGCAGCTGCTGGTGGCAGCGAAGGAATGTAAAAAATATGGGGCTGTTGAAAAACTTTGATAGATTTTACTGCCAGCCAAGTATATATATTTTTTATGGTCTGCTATATGAAACTACAAAAAAAAATCATGCTTTTCTTTATTGTGTTTATTCATTGCATCATTTACAACAAATTCCTGAGACAAACTCGTAGACGAGATGACTAGTTTTAAAATCAGTGGTTTCTGTTTAGTCTTAAGAAACTCAAAGAAAAAGAAAAAGACTTTAAAAACCAGTCCTTGGAAGGCAGTGAGGAAGCCCTAGGTATTAGGAAGAAGTTAATGTCACTCCCCAGAAACGATTTCCCTACATCATACCCTCTCTGTATGCATCAGGACCCTCAGAGGATGGCTATTCAACATCTTTGATCTGGCAAGCAACTAAGTTATGGTCAGGCAGGGATATGATAATTAGGGAGGAAAAAATCAGATTGCCTAAGCCTAAGGGCAGTATTAGTAAAAGGTAAATCAATAGGATGTGAGAAGAAAATGTTAGAACTACTATTACATTTATTAGTATGTAAAATAACAGACAAAAGTATGTTTACTAATGTTTAATATACATTCAATGGGAGCGCTCTTGTCACTATAGCAGGTCAATGCAGGTGAGGACTCAATCCAAAATTCATATACTGTATATTCATATGTTGGGATAAATGTTCCAAAATTCTTTACTATAAATGTATGACAAAAAAGTTTAGAGATTGCTGAGTTAATAGTACAAAACTCTTTACCTAACACTGAGAAAAGGCCCAAACCTTCAAGAAATAGATAATTCTTATGTGATATAATATGTTTTAGAGCATGAAAAATATGGCAAATTTCCAAATCATTTTATTTGGCTGGAACATGTGTTCTCTGGTTGGCTGGCTTCTATTTGTTTGTTCTTGCTTTGAACGTGATCCTTCTGTGACTTCCATGTTGACACTAGTTTTTTGTTGTTGTCGTCGTCGTAGTTTTGCTTGTTTTATTCTTATAGTTTTTATCCTGCTGGCATTTTAATGGGAATACTAAATGGTCAAAATACACACACCCACAATGTCCCCTTACCCTGCTCTTTCCAGGACACCATGTGATTCTCTTTGCTGCAACCACAGTCAGCTTCAAAAGAGTAACAAAATACTAAGCATCATGTTCATGGCTAGAGCAACAGCCATGACTATGAATTTTAGTTAACAGAGGATGTGGTATAGTTTTACATAAGCATGGGTTTGATAATGGAAGAAGGTTCATATTCTGGATCTGTCATTAACATGGTTGTGTGCTAAGTGGGCAAGTTAGTTACTCTTTCTTAGACATAGTACAATCATCTATAAAATAGAGATACTTTATACGTATCTTTGCAGGATTGGTGGTACTAGATAAATGAAAACTGTTATCATGAATATTATAACATAATATTTATTTCCTGTAACATCTGTCCACTGAAGAGCAAATAACTCACAAGATTTAACATTATCATGGTGAAAATAAGGTTGTGAAAGGAGGAAATAGTAGAGGCAAATAAGAGAAGCTTGGATGCAGTATGAGAAGGAAACAGCTTAAAATATGGTCTAACAAATTTCTTTCAGAGTTCTGCTTAGCCCTGCAAGATGAAGGAGTTAGCACAAGTCTAAAGAGCCAGGAACTGCTGCTATATTTGGGAAAAGACACTGTTTGGTTTAAATCTTCCTGATGGTCTTCAATGATTTATCTCTTGGCAACACAGAACCAATGAAACAAGCACGTTTCCATTTCTGACTTCTTGGGCTCGGGTGAAAAAATCTATTAATAGGCATGAAAGGCCAGATGGACTGGCCAAGGCCTGGAGCACAGAGGTTAGTTTTAGAGGAACCATCTGGGGCCTGTTCTTACGCCTTAGTGAAAAAGCCAGTGAGAGCCCAGAACACAAAACAGTCATTTAGTTGGAGGCCTACTGGTTCTGCCAGCCTTTCACTGACACAGAAACATGCTGGTTTGGAGAAGGGAAAAACTTAATTATTTTCTTCTACCTTTTTAAAATGTTAAAAACTGGATACATTTTCATAGATAGGAAAGTAAACAGAAAATTTAGGACTCGTCCAGGTACACATTTCCCATTTTCACAGGAGACAAAGTTTCCAGAACCCCCCGCTCCTTCCATCTGAGGTGTTGTCCCCATGTTAGGGTGTGAGAGAGGCCTGGCTCTGGGCATCCACTGGAGCAAAAGGCAATCTACTCACCCGAGTTTATCAAACACCCTCACAACTTGGTTCCAATCAGTATTACCCAACTTCCTGAAGAGTTCATGTTAAACTTTTGGAAATATTCAGTTTCTAAATGTAAAAATAAAAATCTCCATCATCACAATAATGGGACAGAATGGTTTTAAATGTCAGCGCCTTACTTACTAGCAGTTTGATTTCAGACAGTTTACTTAACTATTCTGACCTATAGTTGCTTCATGTTGAAAGATGATAATGATAGTGTTTTCATGTTAAAAGATGACTTAAAAAACAAACAATTTATGTAAGAAAGCACAGTTCATTATTTTCATCCACTCATTTTGTCAACATGCGTTCACTGGGTACCAACTCTGTGCCAGGCAATAATGTCATAGCAGTGAAAAGATACGTAATATACTAGCTTATAATAAGCAACTAAATAACAGCAGTAATTTTATTTTGTTTTTTTGAATTTTTAGTTAATGTTTTGATTTTCTCTAAAAACTGACATATCATTTAGACGATACTGATGTTGACAGACCAGGGTTATAAATATATTTATGGGAAGAATTGTTGCATTAACTAAACAAGCTATTGCACCAGGAACAGCCCCTGGGCATTTATATTCAACTTCTGGTACATTTCCAAGGGCAGGCCACCCTGATATGGCATGTTCATGAAAAGTAAGTAGCATTGAATACTGGCAAGTCCCAATATAACATCTGCAGAAACGTTATACGAAGACTTTTCTTCTGGGACTAGTAAGAACTTGCTGTTATCTGCAGTAGAATGTTTCTTTCCTATTTTCATTTTGCCAAACTTTGAGTATTTGACAGTGCTTTTTTTTCTTAAAGTTCTGAATTTTATTTTACTTATTTTTATCAGCAGGTTCTTATTAGACATCAATTTTATACACATCAGTGTATACATGTCAAACCCAATCACGCAATTCACCACACCCACACCCCCACACGCCCAGCTGCATTCCCCCCTTGGTGTCCATATGTTTGTTTTCTACATCTGTGTATCAAATTCTGCCCTGCAAACAAGTTCATCTGTACCATTTTTCTAGAGTCCACATACATGCGTTAATATACGATATTTATTTTTCTCCTTCTGACTCACTTCACGCTGTATGCCAATCTCTAGATCCATCCATGCCTCAACAAATGACCCAATTTCATTCCTTTTCATGGCTGAGTAATATTCTATTGTATATATGTACCACATCTTCTTTATCCATTCCTCTGTCGATGGGCATTTAGGTTGCTTCCATGACCTGGCTATTGTAAATAGTGCTGCAATGAACACTGGGGTGCATGTGTCTTTTTGAATTATGTTTTCTCAGGGTACATGCCCAATAGTGGGATTGCTGGATCATATGGAAATTCTATTTTTAGTTTTTTAAGGAACCTACATACTGTTCTCCATAGTGGCTGTATCAATTTAAATTCCCACTAGCAGCGCAAGAGGGTTCCCTTCTCTCCACACCCTCTCCAGCATTTGTTCTTTGCAGATTTTCTGATGATGCCCATTTGAACTGGTGTGAGGTGAAACTTCATTGAACTTTTAATTTGCATTTCTCTAATAATTAGTGATGTCGAGCAGCTTTTCACGTGCTTCTTGGCCATCTGTATGTTTTCTTTGGAGAAATGACTCTTTAGGTCTTCTGCGCATTTTTGGATTGGGTTGTTTGTTTCCTTAATATGGAGCTGCATGAGCTGTTTATATATTTTGGAGACTAATCCTTGTCCGTTGATTCCTTTGCAAATATTTTCTCCCATTCTGAGGGTTGCCTTTACGTCTTGTTTATGGTTTCCTTTGCTGTGCAAAAGCTTTGAAGTTTCATTAGGTTTGTTTATTTTTGTTTTTATTTCAATTTGTTTATTTTTGTTTATTTAATAATTTTTGTTTTTATTTCAATTACTCTAGGAGGTGGATCAAAAAAGATCTTGCTGTGATTTATGTCAAAGAGTATTCTTCCTATGTTTTCCTCTAAAAGTTTTATAGTGGGCAGTCTTACATTTAGGTCTCTAATCCATTTTGAGTTTATTTTTGTGTATGGTGTTAGGGAGTGTCCTAATTTCATTCTTTTACCTGTAGCTGTCCAGTTTTCCCAGAACTGCTTATTGAAGAGACTGTCTTTTCTCCATTGTATATCCTTGCCTCCTTTGTCATAGATTAGTTGACCATAGGTGCGTACATTTATCTCTGGGCTTTCTATCTTGTTCCATTGATCTATGTTTCTGCTTTTGTGCCAGTACCATATTGTCTTGATTACTGTAGCTTTGTAGTATAGTCTGAAGTCAGGGAGTCTAATTCCTCCAGCTCCATATTTTTCCCTCAAGACTGCTTTTGCTATTCGGGGTCTTTTGTGTCTCCATACAAATTTTCATATTTTTTGTTCTAGTTCCGTAAAAACTTGGCCTTTATTATGTTGAGGTAGGTTCCCTCTATGCCCACCTTCTGGAAAGTTTTTCTCATAAATGGGTGTTGAATTTTGTCAAAAGCTTTTTCCGCATCTATTGAGATGATCATATGGTTTTTATTTTTGAATTTGTTAATGTAGTGTATCACATTGATTGATTTGCATATATTGAAGAATCCTTGCATCCCTGGGATAAATCCCACTTGATCATGGTGTATGATCCTTTTAATGTATTGTTGGATTCTGTTTCCTAGTATTTTTCTGAGGATTTTTGCATCTATGCTCATCAGTGATATTGGTCTGTAGATTTCTTTTTTTGTGACATCTTTGTATGGTTTTGGTATCAGGGTGATGGTGGCCTCATAGAATGTATTTCGGAGTGTTCCTTCCTCTGCGATTTTTTGGAAGAGTTTGAGAAGGATGTGTGTTAGCTCTTCTCTAAATGTTTGATAGAATTCACCTGTAAAGCCATCTGGTCCTGGACTTTTGTTTATCGGAAGATTTTTTTTTTCCCCCCGTATGTGGGCTTCTCAGTGTTGTGGCCTCTCCCGTTGCAGAACACAGGCTCCGGACGCGCAGGCTCAGTGGCCATGGCTCACGGGCCCAGCCACTCCGCGGCATGTGGGATCCTCCCGGACTGGGGCACGAACCCGTGTCCCCTGCATCGGCAGGCGGACTCTCAACCACTGCGCTACCAGGGAAGGCCCCGTTGGAAGATTTTTAATCACACTCTCAATTTCATTACTTGTGATTGGTCTGTTAATATTTTCTATTTCTTCCTGGTTAAGTCTTGGAAGGTTATACCTTTCTAAGAATTTGTCCATTTCTTCCAGGTTGTCCATTTTATTGTCATAGAGTTGCCTGTAGTAGTCTCTTAGGATGCTTTGTATTTCTGCAGTGTCTGTTGTAACTTCTCCTTTTTCATTTCTAATTTTATTGATTTGAGTCCTCTCCCTCTTTACCTTAATGAGTCTGGCTAATGGTTTATCAATTTTGTTTATCTTCTCAAAGAACCAGCTTTTAGTTTTATTGATCTTTGCTATTGTTCTCTTTGTTTCTATTTCATTTACTTCTGCTCTGATCTTTATGATTTCTTTCCTTCTGCTAACTTTCAGTTTTGTTTGTTCTTCATTCTCTAGTTCCTTTAGGTGTAAGCTTAGATTGTTTATTTGAGATTGTTCTTGTTTCTTGAGGTAGGCTTGTATAGCTATAAACTTCTCTCTTAGAACTGCTTCTGCTGCATCCCATAGGCTTTGGATTGTCATGTTTTAATTGTCATTTGTCTCTAGGTTTGTTTTTTTTGTTGGTTTTTTTTTTGCGGTACGCAGGCCTCTCACTGTTGTGGCCCCTCCTGTTGCGGAGCACAGGCTCCGGACATGCAGGCTCAGCGGCCACGGCCCACGGGCCCAGCCGCTCCGCAGCACATGGGACCCTCCCAGACCGGGGCACGAATCCACGTCCCCTGCATCGGCAGGCGGACCCCCAACCACTGCGCCACCAGGGAAGCCCATCTCTAGGTATTTTTTTGATTTCTTCAGTGATCTCTTGGTTAGTTAGTAACATATTTTTTATCCTCCATATGTTTGTGTTTTTTATGGTTTTTTTCCCTGTAATTCATTTCTAATCTCATAGTGTTGTGGTCAGAAAAGATGCTTGATATTATTTCAATTTTCTTAAATTTACTGAGGCTTGATATGTGACCCAAGATGTGATCTATTCTGGAGAATGTTCCAGTGCACTTGAGAAGAAAGTGTAATCTGCTGTTTTTGGATGGAATGTCCTATAAATATCAATTAAATCTATCTGGTCTGTTGTGTCATGTAAAGCTTCTCTTTCCTTATTTATTTTCATTTTGGATGATCTGTCCATTGGTGTAAGTGAGGTGTTAACGTCCCCCACTATTATCATGTTACTGTCGATTTCCTCTTTTATAGCTGTTAGCAGTGGCCTTATGTATTGAGGTGTTGCTATTTTGGGTGCATATATATTTATAATTGTTAAATCGTCTTCTTGGATTGATCCCTTGATCACTATGTAGTGTCCTTCCTTGTCTCTTGTAACATTCTTTATTTCCTTTAGCATTTGCTGTACAGCTGGTTTGGTGGTGATAATTCTCCAAGAATTTGTTTGTCTGTAAAGCTTTCGATTTCTCCATCAAATCTGAATGAGATCCTTGCCAGGCAGAGTAATCTTGGTTGTAGATTCTTCCCTTTCATCACTTTAAGTATATCATGCCACTCTCTTCTAGCTTGTAGTTAGAAGTTCCCTTGTATGTTATTTGGCGTTTTTCCCTTGCTGCTTTCAATAATTTTTAATTGTCTTTCATTTTTGCCAATTTGATTACTAGGTGTCTCGGCGTGTTTCTCCTTAGGTTTATCCTGTATGGGACTCAATGTGCTTCCTGTACTTTGGTGGCTATTTCCTTTCCCATGTTAGGGAAGTTATCGACTATAATCTCTTCAAATATTTCCTCTGGTCCTTTCTCTCTCTCTTCTCCTTCTGGGACCCCTATAATGCGAATGTTGTTGCGTTTAAGGTTGTCCCAGAGGTCTCTTTGACTGTCTTCATGTCTTTTCATTCTTTTTTCTTTATTCTGTTCTGCAGCAGTGAATTCCACCATTCTGTCTTCCAGGTCACTTCTCCATTCTTCTGCCTCAGTTATTCTGCTATTGATTCCTTCTAGTGTAGTTTTCATTTCAGTTATTGTATTGTTCATCTCTGTTTGTTTGTTCTTTAATTCTTCTAGGTCTTTGTTAATCATTTCTTGCATGTTCTTGATCTTTGCCTCCATTCTTTTTCCGAGGTCCTAGATCATCTTCACTATCATTATTCTGAATTCTTTTTCTGGAAGGTTGCCTATCTCCACTTCATTTAGTTGTTTTTCTGGGGTTTTATCTTGTTCCTTCATGTGGTACATAGTACTCTGCATTTTCATCTTGTCTTTCTGTGAAAGTGGTTTTTGTTTCACAGGCTCCAGGACTGCAGTTCTTCTTGCTTCTGCTGTCTACCCTCTGGTGGATGAGGCTATCTAAGAGGCTTGTGCAAGTTTCCTGATGGGAGAGACTGGTGGTGGGTAGAGCTGACTGTTGCTCCAGTGGGCAGAGCTTAGTAAAACTTTAATCTGCTTGACTGCTGATGGGTGGGGCTGGGTTCCCTCCCTTTTGGTTGTTTGGCCTTAGGCAACCCAACCCTGGAGCCTACCTGGGCTCTTTGGTGGGTCTAATGGCAGACTCTGGGAGGGCTCAGGCCAAGGAGTACTTCCCAGAACTTCTGCTGCCAGTGTCCTTGTCCCCACATTGAGCCACAGCCACACCCCGCCTCTGCAGGAGACCCTCCAACACTAGAAGGTAGGTCTGCTTCAGTCTCCCCTGGGGTCACTGCTCCTTCCCCTGGGTCCCGATGCACACACTGCTTTGTGTGTGCCCTCCAAGAGTGGAGTCTCTGTTTCCCCCAGTCCTGTCGAAGTCCTCCAATCAAATCCCACTAGCCTTCAAAGTCTGATTCTCTAGGAATTCCTCCTCCTGTTGCCGGACCACCAGATTGAGAAGCCTGACGTGGGGCTCACAACCTTCAGTCTAGTGGGTGGACTTCTGTGGTATAAGTGTTCTCCAGTCTGTGAGTCACCCATCCAGCTGTTATGGGACTTGATTTTACTGTGATTGCACCCCTCCTACTGTCTCACTGTGGCTTCTCCTTTGTCTTTGGGGTATCTTTTTTGGTGAATTCCAGTGTCTTCCTGTTGATGATTGTCCAGCAGCTAGTTGTGATTCTGGTGTTCCCCCGAGAGGGAGTGAGAGCACGTTCTTCTACTCCACCATCTTGGTTCAGGCCCTCAACAGCAGTTATTTTAAAAAACACAACAAATACAGAAATTTAGGTAATAGAAAAAAGGGAAGTTTTTTAAAACCCATAACCCTACTGGCTATAAATAACCAATTTTAATATTTTTATATAATTCCTTGCTTTGGTTTATTTTGAACAATAATCATTTAGATAAAGCTAAACCTAAAAAAGTACAAATCAACTGTAAATGATAGGCATTCTATGAGAATATGTTATAAACAATATTTAGAAAATGCTTATTGCTAATTTTATATTTTTCTTATGTGATAACATATAGGAGCATAGTCACATGTTTAGTTTATGAGGGTATTTTAACTTTGGAATAAATGAGACAAAATATTACAGTTTGGAGCAGACTGATCTCATTTTGAATGTAGGCTCTGCCTCTAACTAGCTGTGTGATCTTGGGAGAATTTACTTCTCTAAGATACAGTTTTCTCATCTTCAAATTTAGTTAACGTTCTATATATGATCTAGTTATTACCAGTGTCTAAAAGAATACACATTTTTTGTTATTTTATGAAATTAATAAATGCCTGCTTCTAATTTTATGATGGGCTTATGACATTTCTGTAGATAAAATTTTAAAGTGTATGCTTTGACCTAAGGAGCCCAGGAGAAAAATAAGTGTATCTTGAATAACTTTATATTGAAAACAAAATGATCACAAAGAACATGTTAAATTTAACTACTGGAGGACTTTTTCATTCTCTCCTAAAACATACTTTCAGGTATAACTATCTGAAACCAGCCAGTAATCATGGCTTTTTAAAAAAATCAAATAAAAATAATATCTTTGTAAATTTTTCAACATGCAAGGGATTCAAGTTACAGGAGTAAAAAGTTGAATTTTTAGGTTTGTTTGTTGTTTGGTTAGTTTTGTTATTAATTGATGTAACTGTCAGAATTTTTTCAACCTCTGTCTTAGTTCCCAAACAAAACATGTCTTTGGTTTAAATGAAGTAGGGACTGGGTTAAAAGTAATTAGAAGTGAGGGGCTTCCCTGGTGGCACAGTGGTTGAGAGTCCGCCTGCCGATGCAGCGGACACAGGTTCATGCCCTGGTCTGGGAGGATTCCACATGCCGTGCAGCGGCTCGGCCCGTGAGCCATGGCCGCTGAGCCTGTGCATCTGGAGCCTGTGCTCCACAACGGGAGAGGCCACAACAGTCAGAGGCCCACGTACCGCAAAAAAAAATAAAATAAAAAAATACTGTAGATTCTTTGAAATCAGAATGGTCACATGAAACTTGAACAAACATTTTCCCCAAAAAAAAAAAAAAAAAAAAAAAAGTAATTAGAAGTAATTAAAAGTAATTAGAGAAGTATGCTGAACTACCCATTTAAGGAACGATGTTCAGTCATAGAGAGAAGCAACTCATAACTGAAGGTGTCCTGGACTGAGAGTCCTCCCTCCCTTCTCTTTCTCTTACCTAAGACAGTGGTACCATATATACAATAGAACATTACTCAGCCATTAAAAAGAATAAAATAATGCCATTTGCAGCAACATGGATGGACCTGGAGATTATCATACTAAGTGAAGTTAAGTCAGACAGAGAAAGACAAACATCATATGAAATCATTTATGTGTGGAATATAAAAAATGATACAAATTAACTTACTTATAAAACAGAAACAGACTCACAGACTTAGAGAAGGAACTTATGGTTACCGGGGGGAAGGGTTGGGGGGAAGGGATAGATTGGGAGTTTTGGACAGACATATACACATTGCTATATTTAAATTAAATAACCAACAAGGACCTACTGTATAGCACAGGGAACTCTGCTCAATATTCTGTAATAACCTAAATGGGAAAAGAACTTGAAAAAGAATAGATACATGTATATGTATAACTGAATCACTTTGCTGTACACCTGAAACTAACACAACATTGTTGATCAACTATACTCCAATATAAAATATTTTTTTTAAAAAGACAGGCATAAAGATACCCACCATCTTCCACTATCCAAATTTCCTTTCCTACCATTGTTGAGAGACTTGCAATTTTTAAACCTATGACAGAAAATATGATGTCTGCTCAGCCAGATATCAGGATATCTTAGGTTCTTTCCAATTCTACATAAGTAGGAATTCTAGAAATTTTTATATTCTGTATTTTCTCCAATTTAGACCATGAAGCTGTCCCTCATGGTTCTAACCATCACATCCTAGGGTCTACCCTTGTGTTCCTAGAATATATTCAGTTTGGCAATTGATTTTAAAGTATTGTGATTTACTGCCCTAACTTGTGTCATCCCACCTAAATTGTTCATGATTTAAGGGTAAGGCTACAACTTTTATTTCTCTTCTGTACTCCATGGCACCGAGCACTGAGCAGCTTTGATGAATTGACAGTAGGGTTTTGAGATTCCCCATGGGTGAGGAGGCCAGGTTTGTGTGGTATGTGTGCACACAAGATACAGAGGGAAACTGGGTCATTCAATTTGCAATTCTTGCTGGAAAAAAATGTTAAAAATTTTACTGTCTTTTGGTAAAGCTGTGTTAGAGAAAGATGAAATGACTCTCGAAGTGTGACTCATTTCCTGCCAGAAGAGCCACCAGCTGATCCAAACATCCTATTCCTCTCCTCAGTTCTTACAAATGAGTGTTGAACAATCTCAGACTTTCTTTCTTCCATTAATTTCAAGACTCTTTACTAGTGAATATCTAAGTCAGCTATCAAGAACTATGAAAATAATCTCCATAAGCTAAAATTAATGTTTTACTTGAATTTACTGAAGAACTAAATATTTTATAAAAGCAAAATAGGAAAAAAACTGTCCTCCAACTGGAAAAGCATTTACCATGGAAACATGTATGTGTGGGTACAAGCACGTTATTGGAATCCTGCTTAAAAGTGTGATTGACTGGTCCCGGTGGCTCTTGAACCCTCCTAAGTATCCTAAGCAGTAAAAAGGTTAAAATGAAAACATAAAGATGCTAAGACCCATCTATATTCTAGTTTAGATCAGAGCCTTTGTAGAAATGCCCACCTCACCATTATCCACTGAAGTGAATATCAGACAGTACTAGAGTCAGCAATGGCATAGAGAAATTAATACCATCATATATTGCTGTTGAGAATGTAAAATGGTGCTACCACTTTGGAAAACTCCTTGGCAGTTTCTTTAAAATTTAAATACACAGTTACCATGTGACACAAGAATTCCACTCCTAAATATCTACCCAGGAGAAATAAAAAGATATGTCTACACAAAGATTCACAATAGTCCGAAAGTAGAAGTAATCCAAATGTCCATCAATTGGTGAGTAAACAAACAAAATGTATATCCATTCAATGGAATACTATTTGGCAATAAAAAGCAACAGAAATATTGATACACACTAAAACATGATGGACTTCAAATACACCATGCTCAGTGAAAAAAGCAAGACATTAAAAAAACACATATTACATGATCCATGTATATAAAATGTCCAGAAAAGGAAAATCTATAGAGACAGAAATAGTGGTTGTCTAGGTCTGAGGATGGAAATGGGGAATGACTGTAAGTGGGCAAGAGGTTTCATTTTAGGTTGATGGAAACGTTCTACTTAGATTGTGAGGACAGTTGTACAACTCTATAAATATACTAAATCCATTGAATTATATAATTAAACCAGGTGAAAGACAGATTTTATGGTATTGAAATTATAGCTCAATAAAGTTGTTTAGAAGCTTCCCAGATTCAGTTTTAAGAAAAAGGCAAGTAGAACAGGGCACATTCTCTGATGAACAAGACTAAGTGAGGAGACGAATTATTTCAGAGGTCAGACCATCTGGAAAGGACATTCAAAATATAAACAGCAGGAAGAGCTTACAAACTGGATTAGGACATTCCTAGGCAAAATGACCTAAGACTGCCTCATAGATAAGAAAGCAGATCTGTATTTAAAGTTGGGTTAAGCTGTTAGAAAAGCAGTTTGCTACAGTGGGTAGAAAGCCAGACTTGGAATTGGATGACCTGAATTCAAATAGCTCTGCCATCCACCTTTGAGCTTCAGATTCCTCATCTGTTACTATTTATAGCTGTGTCCCATTTATAGAGTATCTCCCACCACCTGGTACTCTTTTAAGGTGGCTTTTGTGTGTTAACTCACTCAATTCTCAGAATAGAAGATATTATGATTATTCCCAAACCTAGACACAGAGAGGTTAGTTAATTTACTGAGAGTCACACAGCTACTGAAAGGATAAACTAAATGATATTTGAATCAAGTAGCATGAATCCAGGGCCTGCAAGGCTTTTTGCTTCATTATGCATACTATATTTTCATCACTCCCCCACATGTAGAAAATCTGAGGAGCATTTCAGAAGAAAGGTTTAGAGGTAGCCCCCAAGGAACATAAGCTCAGAGGGTAGACTGGTAGAATCGCAGGTTTTGGCCTCTTAGTGCATCATGATCTTGAATAAAATGACTATTCTCATAACTTCTACCTTCCTAATATATGAAATGGAAATAATAACAAAATATATTCCCAAGGGTTCTGGTATGGACAGTAATACCAGTAAAGCACAAAATCTAGTACTTGGTTCTTAGTCATAAATGTTTATTTTTACTCTTGGCATTGTTATATGAATGTATCAGAATAGCGTCTGGGTCAATAAATGCTGGTTGAATCTAAATCTGAATTAGTTATATGACTTTGCTTGAGTAACTTTGTCACTTGGGCGTCAGCTTCAAAGCAAACAGAGAAATGAACCACATGAGCTCTCAGTTCCCTCAGATATAACAATTAATAACAAAAATTTATCAATACATTAACAATTAATTTAACAATCAAAATTACATGAACAATTACATTATTAATTTACTTTGCTAAAACTCACAAACACCATAAGACCCTGAAGTCTACCACTTATCAAGCACCAGCTTCTTAGGATATTGTTATTAATCCTCATAATTTTCCAAGGATATTATTAGACCTCTTTACAGATGAGGACACTGAGATTCAGTTGTTTCAGATTAGAAGGGAATTAGCTCCTAAATTTACCTAGCTGATAAGGAAAGGAATTCAGACTCAAGTCTTTCTGGCTCAAAAGCACCCACTATCATTCACTATATCGCTTATTCTCCCCAGACTTTCCTTGAAAGCTAGGATGATGCTTGTAGTTTGCTCTTTATAAAACTACCTGGAAAAGTCGAGGTGGAGGTGAGTTGATACTGTTGAGATATTGTTCTCAAAAAGCCAACTCTATCTATACACTTTTGATATACCATATCCCGCATCCTGATTTACAAAGAAATGAAAGGAGGGTGAGGTGATTCATTGTGTTAAAAATGTGTTAAAAGATGGTTAACTTCTAAATTTCTTCCAAAGAACTATTAACACATCATTGGATTTCTCTAAGCTCAATTAGCACACAGTTTCAGAGGGACAACCTGTTGTACAAAGAGAGGCAACCTGTGCCAGCCAAGGAGTTGTTAATTTGCCAAGACCTTAGAGACTTGTTTTCAATTAGTTTAATCCCTAACATGATTTGATTTCCTGGGTGTGAGCCCACCCCTTGAGAGGACTAATAGCACTTCCCTGAAAGGGGTTCCAGGTATTTCTACCTCTAAGGCAACAGAGGAGAGTGGAAAGTGGGAGGATTGGAAGTCAGGAAATTAAGTGGCTCAGTCCTAAGATCCCATAGCCAACCAGAGTTTTAGGAATAGCAACAGACACTGAGACCCAGGCTGTCCCAGTCAAGAATATGACATTCTATGCCAGGACACATTTTATATCAGGGTCAATTGTCTTTCCAAGGGATGTGTCTGAGGTCAGTTTCTTCTGAGTTCTGGGGTGCTAAGAGGCTAATTCTCAAAGCCAGTTAAAGTACAGAAGTGCAGTTGCTCACATCTCAGTGCACCAACACACATAACTTTGAATATTTCTATAGTCTGCTGACTTTTGATTCTGAGCCCCATAACGAGAGTTCACCCTTCCCCCTCCACTTTATATAATGTAACCACTAATCAAGTTGAATTATTTAAAAATTATTATAAAAAATGTCAAGCACACACAAAAGTAGAAGACTCATATAATAAATCTTAATATAGCTAACTTTTAGGTTTAACAATTATCATCTTCTGACCAATCTTATCTCATCAATATTCCCCATCATTTCTCTCACCCCCACTGGGTTACTGTGAAACAAATCCCAGACATATTATTTAATAAAGCAGTATTTCAGGATGCACGTATAAATGTAAAGACTTTTCCTTAAAGATGAATTATAATACTATTGTCATGCCTAATAAAATTTTAAATTATTTCTTAATATAATTGAACATCCAGTCCATGTTCAAAGTTAACCAATTGTCCCAGAGAGCAAATATACAATTATTTGTTCAAATCAGGATTCACATAAACTATGAATGATTGCTATGTCCTTTAAGTTACTTTTAACTTACAGTTTCCCTCTTCTTTTTTCTCTTCTTTTTTCTTTGTGAAGAACCTAGGTTATTGGTGCTATAAATCAATGTGGTATCATTTAATATGTTGCTTTTTCTCCTCTAATTTCCTTCCAAATTGATCATTGAATCTAGAGACTCAGCCAAAATTAGGGTTGATATTTTGTCAAGGATAATTCACAGGCCAAGTGACCTTCCATCAGAAGACACATATTATAGGCCGTCTTCCTTTTTGTCATGTTAGAAGCCATCAATGATCATTGTCTATATCTATTATTTCATCTGAGGTTGCAAAATGGTAGTACTCTAATACAATTCCTTCTTCATTTATTAGCTAGAATGCTAAATAAAAATCACTATTCAGTACCTATTGGTTATTCTCTTGTATAGTTCCTAAAGAAAAATGAGAATAGCTGCTTAATTATCTTCTCAAATTTATCAGTTTTCAAAATAATTATTTGGCTCCTAGAATCATCCAAAGAATATCAATGAGATTTTAATTTACAGTATCATTATGAATTTGTGGATTTAAATGTATTTGATTTGTACAGTCTATTTCTGTGATTCTTACTAATGCTTAAGTTATCTTAAATGTAGTCAGTAGGCGCCTCTTCAACTTGGTTCCTGAATCCTTTTGATGCAGCTCTAGAAGTCTTCAATAGCTTTATTATTCTTTATATAAGATGCATTTTTAAATGTAATATTTAATTTTTAAAATTTAAATATAACTGACATATCAAATTATGTAAAGTTAAGGTGTACAACATGCTGATATATTTTTATATATTATAATATGATTACCTGCATAGTGTTAGCTAACACCTTTATTGTGTCACATAATTATCATTTCTTTGTGTGTGTGGTGAGAACATTCAAGAGTTAAATGAAAGACAAGAGATAACAAGTGGAGAGGATATGAAGAAAACGGAACCCTTGTGCACTGTTGGTGAGAATGTAAATTGGTTAAGCCACTAGGGAAAGCAGTATGGAGGTTCCTTAAAAAATTAAATAGAACTACCATATGAACCAGCAATCTTATTCCTGTGTATATATTCAAAGGAAATGAAAACAGGATATCTGAAAGATATCTGCATTGCCATATTCCCATATTTATTGCAGCATTATTCATAATAGCTAAGATATAGAAACAACCTATGTGTCTGTTAATGGATGAACAGATTAAGAAGATGTACTATATATATACAATGGAACATCATTTAGCCATGAGAAAGGAAATCCCACCATTTACAACAACATGGATGGAACTTAAGAGCATTATGCTAAATGAAACAAACTACACAGAGAAAGACAAATATTACATGGTAACACTTGATATGTGGAATATAAAAAAAAAAGCTAAAAATTCATAGAACAAACAAACAAAAGGTTAAAAACTCATAGAAACAGAGAGTAGAAAAGTGGCTGCCAAAGGCTAGGAGATGGGGAAAGTAGGGAGAGGTTGGTAAAAGGTTATAAACCTTCAGTTAAAAGATGAATAAGTCTCATGGATCTAAGGCACAGCACTTAATTATAGCTAACTGTACTACATGACATACTTGAAAGTTGCTAAGACACAAAATGCATTTTAACAATTTTTAAAATTATTTACAAATACTATACACTCATTTTGGGAAAAATGAAAAACTAAAAAAAATTAGGACAAAAAATTTTAAATTGTCCCTATGTCACCTGTCAGAGGTTAACTGTGGTTGTTTTATTTCATTTTATTTTTTTCACATGTATG
Organism: Neophocaena asiaeorientalis asiaeorientalis; assembly: GCF_003031525.2. NCBI lineage: Eukaryota > Metazoa > Chordata > Mammalia > Artiodactyla > Phocoenidae > Neophocaena > Neophocaena asiaeorientalis. The sequence goes on along the minus strand of NW_020173674.1, from coordinate 16,911,390 downwards.
CAGATATTTCACAAAGATTACAAAATATGTTTTACCATCCCTTATTAACAGGTTCATTTATGACAGTAGAAGACTGGAAACAACCCAACAGTACAATAATGGGATATGTGATTTTAAGAAACTATGGTGCGTCTACATAATAGAATACAATCTAGCCATTAGAAATAATATTTTAGTGAATAAAATGATATATGGACATGCCAATGATAGTATAGTGAAAAATAAGCAGCCCTTGAACAATACTGCCAAATTATGCTCCAGGAAAGTATTAATTGTTACTCATGTTAGCAATATATGAGTGTCCATTTCCATGAATACTCACTAGGATTAAATATCATTAATTTTTACTAAGTGTGAGTTTTCCATACTTCATTTTAAAGTATTACTTGAACTTTTGGATACCCACTTTGGGGGCAAGTCCTACAATCAGCACAGGTCTTCTATTCCAATGGATCATGCCCCCCTCTCCTTGGCTCACCCCCACATTTTGTCACGTCTCAGAACCAAGTCTGGCTGTGATACTGGGCATCCTGCAGCTCCTGGCTCAGGTCCAGAGTTAATTCCACTACACTGTGACCTTCTTTATAATCATCCCTAACCTCACTTAATTTTTAAACAGCTAAGCATTACCAGTTTTTTAATACCTACTTCCAATTCATATTAGAAGCACATTTTGCCACTTAATTTTGGGTCACTTTTTATGTTGGATGAAAAGGGGAGAAGGGCAAACCTGAGTCACTGCAAATACAAACACAGCAGCCAATATCAGACTCAGAACATGTGACAGAGGATACTAATATGTGATATGGTTTTAGAATCTGTGGTAATAAACAGTGAATAAACAGTTTCTTACAGTGAAGTGACCATGTGATGGCATGACAAATATTAAACTTGAATGTGTGGACGTCTGAACTTTAGTTATCAGGCTGTGTCCACACAAGAACAAATCATATAGATTGTGAATTGTATTTTCTACCCCTCCCCCTCCATTGCCAGTGTTCATACATCAACTTGAAGTCATCAGTGCTGGATTTTGTGAGAGCCGAGATGGGAATTGGTTTTTCTCCCCTCACCGTGGCATATGATGGACCAGAAGGGGAGTATAAATAAATTCCACTGGAGGATGAAAGAAATGAGACTTATTTCCATGTAGGATGTTATAAAAAAGAGATTGTAGTTACCATCTTCTCTTTAATTAGGGTAATCAAGACGAAATGTGGCTTGGTTTGAGAAGACAAATCACCACAATCTTCTCAGATCTCCATGATGCAATTAACTTATTTGACTAATCTAGGTAGCAGCTATTTTTCATATACTGCTTCCCAGGCACAAAGGAATCAAATCTCTGATAGCATAATGGTAAGAACACTACCTCTGGAGTCAGACAGGTTCAGGCTCTGCCATATTAGCTGGATGACTGCAAAGTGCATACTATACTTCAGTTTCACCATCTATAAAATGGGGATAATGATATCTCATCTCATAAGAAACCTCATCATGTTGTGGAGGATTCAATTAGATAGTGTTAATCAAAACATGTGAACCTTACCTATAGTTATTGAAGAAGAGAGAGTCACATGTATTCAGGACTTCAGGATTTGTTAGGCAAGTTATTATAGCAATTTTATTTTATGGCTAGGAAAGCCTGATAATAGGATAGGAATGAGTTATTATAATAGATTTTTACTAAAATTTTCAATGTGGCTAATGTTTGATTCTCTAACATAGCAGGGAGTTGCTGAGCCCAATGCTGTAACATCAAGAAGACTAAGACATAATGATGGAAAAAATGAGATTCAAAACTAAACCCACCCTCTACTCTCAGCCCTGTTCCCACTTCGCAATGCTCCAGCACCCTTCTTCCACTCTCTCCTATGATCCTGTATCATTGGGTCAAATAAGTACTAAGGTTTATAAATGTAAAGCCCCATGGAAGTAGGAATCATTTAAGATACCTACCCATAGAGTTTATCTTATTCCCTTTTTTTGAAAGTTTGCTTGGGCATTCAGCATTTCATTCTCTGTCAATTTCTGGCTCTTGGTACCAATTCTGCTCACTTACTTCACACCATTATGCCCTGAAAGAAGAATGTGATATAAAGATACTCTACTGATAATGGGACCAAAACCATAGAACAGAAAAGAAGGAATTATTATTTTCATCAAAGTGAATAAAAACACCAAGGATGTGTTTTGCTAGTACATTGTGTGTGTGTGTGTGTGTGTGTGTGTGTGTGTGCGCGCGCACGCACGCGCGCATCTATCTTTCTTCCTGTGGAAAAGATGAGAAAAATATTGAAAGATGAACTGTTTCCTCCCTATGTTTTTTCTGATAACTTTAAGCAGTCCTCAACAAAATATAAGCAAACTAAGTCCAGGAACATATAAAAATGACTGCACAGTGACCAAGTGGGATTTATACCAGAATGCAAGGTTGTTTTAACATCTGAAAATCAACTAATGTGATAAACTGTATTAATAGAATATAGGACAAAATGCATGTAATCATCTCAATAAATGCAGAAAAAGCATTTGCCAAATTCTACACCTATTCATGATAAAAACATCAGTAATCTAGGAATAGAGAACACTTCTACAGTTGAATAAAAAGCATTTACGGAAAAGCCACAACTAGCATCACATTTGATAGTGAAATACTGAATAATTTCTCCCTAAGATCAGGACCAAGACAAGGATGTCTGTTCTTACCATTTCTATTCACCACGGTACTGGAGGATCTAGTTAGGACAATCAGGAAAGACAATGACATAAAAGGCATCCAGATTGGAAAGAAAGAAGTAAAGTTATCCCTACTTGCAAACAGCATGGTTCTGCATATAGAGAATCCTAAGAAATCTACTAAAAATCTATTAGAACTAATTTTAAAATGCAGCAAGGTGGCAGGGTACAAGATCAATACATAAAAATCAATGGTATTCACTAGCAATGAATAATCCCAAATGAAATTAAGGAAACAATTCCATTTATAATAACATCAAAAAGAATCATATACTTAGGAATAAGCTTAACAAAAGAAGTACAAAATTTATATTATGAAAACTCCAAAACACTGCTGAAAGAAATTAAAGACTTAAGTAAATAGGAAGACGTCTACATTCATGAATCCAAAGTCTTAATATTAAGATGGCAGTACTCCTCATATCGATCTACCAATTCAATTCAATCTACCAAATCTCAGCTGACATTTTTCAGAAATTGAGAAGCTGACCCTCAATTCTATAGACATGCAAAAGACCAGAGTACTCATAATAATTCTGAAAAAAAAAAATGTTGGGTCTCACAATTCCCAATTTCAAAACTTGTTGAAAGTCTACAGTAATCAAGACAATGTGATACTAGCATAAGGGTAGATAATTACATCATTGGAGTAGAATTGAGAGTCCAGAAATAAACCATTACAATGATCCTCAATTGATTTTTGACAAAGGTATCAAGACAATTCAATGGTAAAGAAAGTCTTTTCAAGAAATGGTGCTGGGACAACTATTTACCCATATGAAAAAGAATAAAGCTAGACCTCAACTTTTACAAAAATTAACTCAAAACAGATGAGAGACCTACCAGTAAGAGCTAAAACTACAAAACTCTTAGAAGGAAATAAATATAGGAGTAAATCTTCGTGACCTTGGTCTTCATAGAGATGATACTAAAAATACAAGTGTGAAAGAAAAAATAAGTAGATTGGACTCTATCAAAATAAACTTGTGCTTCAAAGGACACCTCCAATAAATGCATAAAATATAAAGTAAAAAGATAACCCAGAAAATGGGAGAAAATATTTGCAAATCATATATCTGCTAAGGAATTTGTATCTAGAATGCATAAGGAACTCTTATAATTCAACAATAAAAGACAAATAACCTAATTTTAAAATGAGCAAAATATCTAAATGAACATTTCTGCAAAGATACATAAATTGTCAATAAACACATGAAGAGATGCTCAGCAGCATTAGCTGTTGGGGAAATGTAAATAAAAAGACATATCAATTCAATCCCACTAGGATGGCTATAATCAAAAAGATAAACGGTAACAAGCGTTAATGAGGATATAGAGAAATCTGAACACTCATACACTGGTATTGGTACTGTGAAATGGTGCAGCCACTTCGGAAAAGTCTAGCAGTTCCTCAAAAGATTAAACATAAGAGTTGCCACATGATCCATCAATTCAACTCCTAAGTATATATCTAACTTAAATGAAAACATATGTCCACACTAAAACTTGTACAGAAATGTCCACAGCAGCATTATTCACCGTAGCCAAAACTTAGAAAAACCAATGTTCCCAAACTGATGAATGGCTAAATAAAAACATGGTCTATCCATACAATAATATACTACTTAGCAATAAAAAAATGAAGTACCTTAGTACATGTTACAACATGGATAAACCTTGAAAACAGTATTCAAAGAGAATAAAGGTAGTCATCACGTATTGTATGATTCAATTTATATGAAATGTCCAAAATAGGTAAATCTATAAAGACAGAAAGTAGATTAGTGGTTGCCTAGATTTTGGGAAAGGGAAGAAAAGAGAAATGACACTAATGGATAAGAGGTTTTTTTGGCGGGTGATGAAGATATTCTAAAATTGACTGTAGTGGTGTCTGCATAATTCTGTGAATACAGTAAAAAGCCAGTGAACTGTATGGTACGTGAATACCTGAATAAAGGGAAAAAAAAGAATTCAGGCATGAGTCTTTGACTTATAAACCTCCAAGTCAAGACAATGGACCATTTTCTCACTTACATTATTTTACATTTGTTTCAGAAATCTGAAGACAGAGTGATATTTCCCAGTGGGGAAATATATTTCTTCCAGAAATTATCCACCTAATATGGAAACAATATCCTTAACTGTCTTATTCTTCAGATAAGAATGAGGCTAAAAAATATGTTAAACCAAACACTTTGCTACAGAAAATGGAGGAGGGAGAAATAATACACAATAGCTATTTTATTTTACAGAAGTATTTTTTCCCCTGCTGTTCTACTATATCACAGTAAATACATCAGGATACGAAAGTTCCAACTATTTTCTGACATAAAAACTACAAAGTTATACTTGTCTATGATACATTACAGAAAGTCATTAGACACATTCTGTTAAAGAAGGCCACCTTCTCCAGGAAAGGATGAAAATAATCCCTTCTCTCAGAAAACAGGAAGGTAATTAGGTAACCATTTTATTTATTTCAAAACTGACCCTGGAGTTAAGGGGAAACATTTATTCCAGGGTAGATAGTTTGAGCTTGGAAATGATTCAAGCTCAGACCCTTGTTGGTTGGCCGTTAAAGGCTACTGTGAAAGGGAAAGAGAGAATGTGTTTGTATAACAGACTGAGAGAATATCAGGGAGAGTTCTTGGTGTGGAGGAATAAAGGAAGTATAGATTGGAAGCTGTAAGAGTTTGAAAGAGGCAGGCATTAAAAAATTCTAGGATACCAGAACTGGAAAAGTCATCCAAGAGGGGAAAATCTGGTATGAGTATGTTGGTGGGTGGACAAGACAGGGTTTATTGTGAGTTCCTCAGCACTAATTAGTGTCCTTGATGGCCAACCCAATAGGACTGCACCTGTGTCCAGACATCACACGGACAGGACCTCCCCTCTGTCCACACCAATCCCTCACTGAGAATAAGAGCAAGGTAAGAAATAACTCTGCCACTACTTGGATACACCCTGAGGATGTCCCTTCCTGCAGCACTCCAAGGACAATTTTAAGACTAAAGAGTATTCTAAGAGAGGTGCTATGGGACAAGGTGGGGTCAAAGGGGAAAGCTTCAAACCCATACTTGAAAGGGCTGCAGTCAACAACCTTGTCTGCTAAGTGGATTCTCTGTTACATACAGAGGAAGTGTCACACTCATTAGGTGCTCATGATACATACTTTTTAATATGATTTCTTGTAAGACAAATCTTTGAAAAGAGAATTCTATTTTATTGAAAGTATTGCTTATGACTTACAACCGAGTCTGGTACTTCAGGTAGGATTGAGAATAAATAAAAATTTTTTGGGGGAATCATACCATTTATTAAAATGTCTGTTGAGTCCAAAACACTGTTAGTCTACATCATGGGAGGTAAATGTTGTTTCCATTTTATAAGTAACCTGAGTCTCTGAAAGAATAAATATCTAATTTAGAGTCACACTGCTACTACCTGCAGAGAAAAAACCTCACACCTTCATCTTCAAACTTATAATACTGGGCTTGCGAAAACACCTTGTGAAATTATTCTTACTTGGCTGATACACTGCTTCAGAAGAGTGAATGAACAGTAGATGCATCATTAGGAAAAAGTGTGTAGTGACCCCTTTGTAGGTAGCAAGGTAATATTCCTCATAATAGGTGCAAAATATGTATTTTTAATTATTTTATTTTATTTTTTATTGAGATATAATTGCATTGACTGAAGGAACAGAAAAGGACACAGTGTTGTTTAGAAAACTTCTGACCAGCCTGAATGTTATAATCAGAAGCTTTTTGCAGCTCCACTACTACTTTGGACTTCCCATCCTTTTGCTAATAATATGATTACATGCTTCTGCCTTGGTGTCTGATCCCAGCGACACCCCCAGAGATAACCCACTTTCAGAGAACACCAAGGTGAACTTCTATCTCTAGTTTCACTAATAATAAAAGCCATACATCATAGCTGCAAATTGCCAGGGACCCTGGGGTAGGCTAAGAAGAGATATTTTAATGGCCTTAGGTAATTACAAAGCACAGACATTTGCTATAATAGGAAATGGAAGAAGCTGTATCTCAGGGATAATCCAGACAGTAAAAAGGCTGACCCTTCTTTTCTATAGGCATCTCCCAGCAATTTAGACAGTATCACAGGAAGAATTATAAGATCAAATCAGCTTTGTTGAACTATCCCAAGCTGTAGAGTGGGATGAATAAGCAGAATAAACTGAAGTTTAGGATTGCCCCTGAGGAAAAATGAATGACTACACTTTTCCCCACTCACTAATTCATTTAATAAACATAATTACCAGGAGACCTTCAAGATGGCAGAGGAGTAAGACATAGAGATCACCTTCCTCCCCACAAATACATCAAAAATACATCTACATGTGGAACAACTCCTGTAGAACACCTACTGAATGCTGGCAGAAGGCCTCAGTCTTCCCAAAAGGCAAGAAAATCCCCACGCACCTGGGTAGAGCAAAAGAAAAAACAGAGGCAAAAGAATAGGGACGGGACCTACACCTCTGGGAGGGAGCTTTGAAGGAGGAAAAGTTTCCACACACTAGGAAGCCCCTTCACTGGTGGGGATGGTGGGGTAGCGGGGTGTGGAGGGGGAAGCTTTTAGAGCCATGGGGGAGAATGCAGCAACAGGGGTGCAGAGGGCAAAGTGAAGAGATTTCGCACAGAAGATGGGTGCCGACCAGCACTCACAAACCTGAGATGCTTGCCTGCTCACCCGCAGGAGTAGGTGGGGGCTGGGAGCTGAGGCTCAGGCTTCGGAGGTTAGACGCCAGGTAGAGGACTGGGGTTGGCTGCGCGAACACAGACTGAAGGGGGCTAGTGCGCCACAGGTAGCCGGGAGGGAGTCCGGGAGAAAGTCAGGACCTACCAAAGAGGCAAGAGACCATTGTTTCCGGGTGTGTGAGGAGAGGGGATTCAGAGCACCGCCTAAACGAGCTCCAGAGATGGGTGCGAGCTGCAGCTAACAGCTTGGACCCCAGAGACAGGCATGAAATGCTAACACTGCCGCTGCTGCCACCAAGAATCCTGTGTGCAAGCACAGGTCATACACACAACCCACCCACCCTGGGAGCCTGTGCAGCCCACCACTGCCAGGGCCCTAAGATCCAGGGACAACTTCCCCAGGAGAACACACAGTGTGCTTCAGGCTGCTGTCACGTCAGACTCTGCCACCACAGGCTCACCTTGCATTCCAATCATGACTACCGTACCCCTCCCTCTCACCAGCCTGAGTGAGCAAGAGCCCCCTAATCAGCCCCTGCTTTAACCCCCTCCTGTCTGGGTGGGAGCAGATGCCTCAGGGTGACCTACATGCAGAGGCGGGGCCAAAACCAAAGCTGAACCCCGGGAGCTGTGCGAACAAAGAAGAGAAAAGGAAATTTCTCCATGCAGCCTCAGAAGCAGTGGATTAAACACCCACAATCAACTTGATGTACCTCCATCTGTGGGATACCTGAATAGACAACAAATGTTCCCAAAATTGAGGAAGTGGACTTTGAGAACAACTGTAGACTTGGGGTTTGCTTTCTGAGTCTGATTTGTTTCTGGTTTTTATGTTTATCTTCGTCGACTTTTTAGTGCTTGTTATCATTGGTGGATTTGTTTATTGGTTTGGTTGCTCTCTTTTTAAAATTTTATTATTTTTATTTTTTTTCCTTTTTTCTCTTTTTGTGAGTGTGTATGTGTATATTTCTTTGAGTGATTTTTTTCTGTTGAGGTTTGCTTTGACCATTTGTCCTAGTGTTCTATTCATTTTTTGTTTGTTTCTTTGTTTTCTTTTTATGAGTGTGTGTGTGTTTATTTGTGTGATTTTGTCTGTTTAGTTTTGCTTTTACCATTTGGTTTGGGGTTCTATCTGTTCAGTTAGTTTTAATTTCTTTTTCCTTTTTATTTCTTTACCTTTTCTTCCGACAGTGTGGCTGTCAGGGTCTTGGTGCTACAGCCGGATGTCCGGCCTGAGCCTCCAAGGTGGGAGAGCTGAGTTCAGGACATTGGACCATCAGAGACCTCCTGGCCCCACATCATATCAATAGGCAAGAGCTCTCTCAGAGATCTCTGTCTCAATGCTAAGACCCAGCTCCACCCAATGGCCAACATGCTCCAGTGCTGGATGCCCCATGCCAAACAACTAGCAAGACAGGAACACAACCCCACCCATTAGCAGAGAGGCTGCCAAAAGGCATACTAAGTTCACAAACACCCCAAAACACACCACCAGACATGAGCCTGCCCAACAGAATGACAAGATCCAGCCCCACCCACCAGAACGCTGGCACCAGTCCCCTCCACCAGGAAGCCTACACAAGCCCCTGAACCAACCTCACCCACAGGGGGCAGACACCAAAAACAACAGGAACTACGAATCTGCAGTCTACACAAAGGAGGCCCCAAACACAGTAAGTTAAGCAAAATGAGAAGACAGAGAAATATGCAGCAGATGAAGAAGCAGATCAAACAAATGAAGAGGAAATAGGCAGTCTACCTGAACAAGAATTCAGAGTAATGATAGTAAAGATGATGCAGAATCTTGGAAATACAATGGAGAAAATACAAGAAACATTTAAAAAGGACCTAGAAAAACAAAAGAGCAAACAAACAATGATGAACAACACAATAAAAGAAATTTAAAATTCTCTAGAAGGAATCAATAGCAGAATAACTGAGGCAGTTATTATGACCTGGAACATAAAAGAGTGGACCTAACTACCACAGAACAGAATAAAGAAAAAAGAATGAAAAGAATTTGAGGACAGTCTCAAAGACCTCTGGAACAACATTAAACATACCACCATTCGAATTATAGGGGTCCCAGAAGAAGAAGAGAAAAAGAAAGGGACTGAAAAAATATTTGAATAGATTATAGCTGAAAACTTCCCTAATATGGGAAGGAAATAGTCAATCAAGTCCAGGAAGCGCAGAGAGACCCATACAGGATAAATCCAAAGAGAAACATGCCAAGACACATATTAACCAAACTATCAAAAATTAAATACAAAGAAAAAATATTAAAAGCAGCAAGGAAAAAGCAACAAATAACATACAAGGGAACCCCCATAAAGTTAACAGCTGATCTTTCAGCAGAAACTCTGCAAGCCAGAAGGGAGTGGCAGGACATATTGACAGTGATGAAAGGGAAAAACCTACAACCAAGATAACTTTACCCAGCAAGGATCTCATTCAGATTCAATGGAGAAATTAAAACTTTTACAAACAAGCAAAAGCTAAGAGAATTCAGCACCACCAAACTAGCTTTACAACAAATACTAATGGAACTTCTCTAGGCAGGAAACAGAAGAGAAGGAAAAGACCTACAATAACAAACCCAAAATAATTAAGAAAACGGTAATAAAAACATACATATCGATAATTACCTTAAATGTAAATGCATTAACCAAAAGACATACACTGGCTGAATGGATACAAAAACAAGACCTGTCTATATGCTGTCTACAAGAGACCCACTTAAGACCTAGGACACATACAGACTGAAAGTGAGGGGATGGAGAAATATATTCCATGAAAATGGAAATCAAAAGAAAGCTAGAGTAGCAATTCTCATATCAGACAAAATAGACTTTAAAATAAAGACTATTACAAGAGACAAAGAAGGACACTACATAATGATCAAGGGATCGATCCAAGAAGAATACATAACAATTGTAAGTATTTATGCGCCAAACATAGGAGCACCTCAATACATAAGGCAAATGCTAACAGCCATATAAAAGGGGAAATCGACAGTAACATGATAATCATAGGAGACTTTAACACCTCACTTTCACCAATGGACAGATCATCCAAAATGAAAATAAATAAGGAAACACAAGTTTTAAATGACACATTAAACAAGATGGACTTAATTGATATTTATAGGACATTCCATCCAAAAACAATAGAATACACTTTCTTCTCAAATGCTCATGGAACATTCTCCAGGATAGATCATATCTTGGGTCAATTATCTTTTTTGACTACAGCACTATGAGACTATATAGCAATTACAGGAAAAAACTGTAAAAAATACAAACACATGGAGGCTAAATGATATTACTAAATAACCAAGAGATCACTGAAGAAATCAAAGAGGAAATAAAAAAATACCTAGAAACAAATGACAATGAATACACGACAACCAAAGAGAGAAGACTCAAATCAACAGAATTAGAAATGAAAAAGAAGTAACAACTGACATCACACAAACACAAAGGATCATGAGATAATACTACAAGCATCTATATGCCATATAATGGAGAACCTGGAAGAAATGGACAAATTCTTAATAAGCCACAACCTTCTAAGACTAAACCAGAAAGAAATAGAAAATATGAGCAGATCAATCACAAGCACTGAAATTGAAACTGTGACTAAAAATCTTCTCAGAAACAAAAGCCCAAGACAGGACAGCTGCACATGCAAATTCTATCAAACATAGAGAGAAGAGTTAACACCTAACTTTCTCAAACTCTTCCAAAATAGATCAGAGGGAAGATACCCACAGACTCATTCTATGAGGCCAAAATCACCCTGATACCAAAACCAGACAAAGATGTCATTAAAAAAAGCAAACTACAGGCCAATATCACTGATGAACATAGACGCAAAAATCCTCAACAAAATACTAGCAAACAGAATCCAACGGCACATTAAAAGTATCATACACCATGATCAAGTGGAGTTTATCCCAGGAATGCAAGGATTCATCAATATATGCGAATAATCAATGTGACACACCATATTAACAAACTGAAGGATAAAAACCATATGATAACCTCAATAGATGCAGAAAAAGCTTTTGACAAACTTCAATACATATTTATGATAAAAACTCTCCACAAAGTGGGCATAGAGGGAGCTTACTTCAACGTAATAAAGCCCATATATGACAAACCCACAGCCAACATCATTCTCAATGGTGAAAAACTGAAACCGTTTCCACTAAGATCAGGAACAAGACAAGGTTGCCCAATCTCACCACTACTATTCAACATAGTTTTGGAAGTTTTAGCCACAGCAATGAGAGAAGAAAAAAATAAAAGGAATTCAAATTGGAAAAGCAGAAGTAAAACTGTCACTCTTTGCAGATGACATGATATACATAGAGAATCCTAAAGATGCTACCAGAAAACTACTAGAGCTAATCAATGAATTTGGTAAAGTAGCAGGATACAAAATTAATGCACAGAAATCTCTTGCATTCCTATACACTACGGATGAAAAATCTGAAAGAGAAATTAAGGAAACACTTCCATTTACCATTGCAACAAAAAGAATAAAATACCTAGGAATAAACCTACCTAAAGAGACAAAAGAACTGTATGCAAAAAACTATAAGACACTTATGAAAGAAATTAAAGATGTTACAGACATATGGAGACATATACCATGTTCTTAGATTGGAAGAATCAACATTGTGAAAAAGACTATACTATCCAAAGCCATCTACAGATTCAGTGCAATCCCTATCAAACTACCAGTGGCATTTTTCACAGAACTAGAACAAAAAATTTCACAATTTGTATGGAAACACAAAAGACCCCGAATAGTCAAAGCAAACTTGAGAAAGAAAAACGGAGCTGAAAGAATCAGGCTCCCTGACTTCAGGCTATAGTACAAAGCTACAATAATCAAGAAAGTATGGTACTGGCACAAAAACAGAAATATAGATCAATGGAAGAGGAGAGAAAGCCCAGAGATAAACCCATGCACATATGGTCATCTTATCTTTGATAAAGGAGGCAAGAATATACAGTGGAGAAAAGACAGCCTCTTCAATGAAAGGTACTAGGAAAACTGGACAGCTATGTGTAAAAGAATGAAATGAGAACAATCCATAACACCATACACAAAAATAAACTCAAAATGGATTAAAGACCTAAATGTAAGGCCAGACACTATAAAATTCTTAGAGGAAAACATATGCAGAACACTCTATGACATATATCAAAGCAAGATCCTTTTGGATCCACCTCCTAGAGAAATGGAAATAAAAACAAAAATAAACAAGTGGGACCTAATGAAATTTAAAAGCTTTTGCACAGCAGGAAACCATAACCAAGACGAAAAGACAACCCTCAGAATAGGAGAAAATATTTGCAAATGAAGCAACTAAGGATTACTCTCCAAAATATACAAGCAACTCATGCAGCTCAATATCAAAAAAACAAACAACCCAATCCAAAAATGGGCAGAAGACGTAAATAGACATTTCTCCAAAGAAGACATAAGGATTGCCAACAAACACATGAAAGGATGCTCAGCATCACTAATCATTAGATAAATGCAAATCAAAACCACAGTGAGGTATCTCCTCACACCAGTCAGAATGGCCATCATCAAAAAATCTACAAACAATAAATGCTGGTGAGGGTGTGGAGAAAAGGGAACCCTCTTGCACTGTTGGTGGGGATATAAATTGATACAGCCACTATGGAGAACAGTACGGAAGTTCCTCTAAAAACTAAAAATAGAGCTACCATATGACACATCAATCCCACTACTGGGCATATACCCTGAGAAAAACATAATTCAAAAAGAGACATGTACCACAATGTTCATTGCAGCACTATTTACAATAACCAGGACATGGAAGTAACCTAAGTGTCCATCGACAAATGAATGGATAAAGAAGATGTGGCACATATATACAATGGAATATTACCTAGCCATATAATGAAACAAAATTGAGTTTTCTGTAGTTAGGTGGATGGACCTAGAATCTGTCGTACATTGTGAAATAAGTCAGAAAGAGAAAAATAAATACTGTATGCTAACACATACATATGGAATCCAAAAACAAAAAAATGTTTCTGATGAACCTAGGGGCAGGACAGGAATAAAGACGCAGACAGAGAGAATGGACTTAAGGACACAGGGAGGGGGAAGTATAAGCTGGGATGAAGTGAGACAGTGGCATTGACATATATACACTACCAAATGTAAAATAGATAGCTAGTGGGAAGCAGCTGCATAGCACAGGGAGATCAGCTCCATGCTTTATAACCACCTAGAGGGGTGGGATAGGGAGGGTGGGAGGGAGGCGCAAGAAGAAGGGGATATGAGGAAATATTTACACATATAGCTGATTCACTTTTTTATACAGCAGAAACTAACACAACATTGTAAAACAAGTATACTCCGATAATGATGTTAAGAAAAAAAACCATAATTACCAAGATGGTGGCTTGACGCTATGAGTTCTAAAAGGAAGTGCTCTGAGAAGACATAAGGGCCACTTAAAGACCTTAAATGAGACTCAAAAGCATCCTATATAGAATTACACATATAGGCCATACCTTTAAATTTAAAAAATGAAGCTAATTTTTAAAAATTCCTCAGTATAAGTGGGAAGTGAGCTTAGTTTTAGCTGTCATTGTCTCACCAGGATGTGATATGGATGCAATATGAGCTCTGCAGTTCTCTTAGCTCCTGTTCATCAGTGAGCTCCCCTGGGCAAATTTCTCATTACTTTACCCAATATGGCTGGTGCATCTTCATATGCCATGTCCTATTCCTGTCTGCATCCAAACCTTTAGTTCAGTGTTTCCACCTGGAGTTCTATTAATGAACAGGGGCAAGTTCAGCTTAATTTCCAAATCATATCACCTTTCTATTCATTTAGTGTCAAGATCACCAATGACTTTCATGTTGTTAAATCTAATGGACAGTTCCTAGTCCTTAAAACACATTTTTCACTTGACATCGAGGATCCCTAACTCCCTTGGTTTTCCCCCTACCCCTCTGGCTCCCAGAATTCCTTACTGATTCCTCCTGTTCAATCTTCACTCTAAATTTTGGAGTGTTTTAGGTCTCATGTACTGAGCTTCGTATCTTTTCTATCTGCATTCACTCCATTGGTGATCTTACCTAATCTCATAGTTTTAAATGCCATTTCAATACATTCACAAATGTATTTCTCCAGTCTTGATCTACTAACTCCTGAGCTCCAGACTCAGTGAGCCTACTGCCTACTCAACATCTTTACTTAGATGGCATCTGAAATTTAATATGTATATTAAAATTTTATACCGTTTCTCTGTGCCTACTATCTATATCTGCAAACATGTTATCTTACACTCTTAATCTAATTCTCTTCCTGTCCCCCTCATAGTAAACGGCAACACACCCTCAGGAGCTCACAGCAAAAACCTTGGAATCACCCTAGTTTCATCACTTTCTCTTACACTCCAAATCCAACCCAGCAACAAATATTGATGGTTTACCCTTTAAAGTACATCCAGAAGTGTGTCACTTTTTCCACATCCATCACTACCACCCAGATCCAAGCAACTCACCTGCTTGCCTGCATTAGCTTAACACATCTATTTTTGGCTTTGTTTCCCTATACTCTATTCTCAGTACAAGTAAAGTGATACCTTTAAAAAGTAAGTCAAATTATGTTATTCTTCTATTCAAATCCTACTAATGGTCTTCACTCTCACTCAGAGTAAAAGCCAAAGTCCTTAATGGCTCAGAAGGCTTTAAATAATTTTTCCCCCTCCCAGACCACCTCTTGGATCCTTTCCGAGATCCAGAGGTTCTGTCACTAGCTCACTCAACTCTAGCACAATAGCCCCTTCTTGGTTTTCACTAAGCACAACAGTCAGGTCCAATTTCAAAACGTTGCACTTGCCCTTTCCTCTGCCCAGAATGTTCTTTCCTGCATCCCTCACCTCATTCAGTTCTTTGATTAAAATGTCACCTTTTCTGTGAGAACTTCTCTGACCTTCCTATTTTAAATTGCAACACCCACCCAGAATTACCTGTCGCTCTTCTATGCTTTTTCATTTTTCTTCCTAACATTTTTTGGCATTTGACACACCATACATTTTATCTTTTTTGATATACTGTCTGTCTCCTCCTATGTATGCAAATTCCATGGAGTCAGGTTTTATCTTCTTAATTCAAGGCTGTGCCCCAGTTCCTAAAACAATGCATGTCAGATCCAGAATAGGCACCCAATAAATGGATTTTGTATAAATGAATGAATTCCTTCCACACTTACCCCCTTCATATTTAATAGCATGACATATTAAAGACCAAGGATAAAACAACTATAGTACGCCATGATCTCCAAAATCATCCTGTTCAGAGTGTCTCTCTCCATACCTCTGGGTGCTTCCCGAGAATTGGTCTATATGGACTGACCCTCCAGGGCTGTTTCATAATCTGCAGCCACCATCAGAGGTACAGGGATCTCCCATTTCCTTCAAGAGTTTTCCTGCTACTTGTGTCAAATGTGATGATGACAATGATGATGATAATGTCATAGCACTAGCTAACATTTTTTTAAGTGTTTACCATTCATCAGCCATCGTACTAAGAATTTCTCTTTGCACTATCTCATTTAATTCCCACAACAAATCTGTTTGGCAGCTACTATTATTAATCATTTTTTACAGATGAACACAATACTTAGGAAAATTAAGCAATATGAGAGTTTATACAGCTAATTAGTTGCAGAGCTGGGTTAGGAGCTGAGATCTGCCCAACTCCAGAACCCAAGATCTTAGCCTCTACCCTACACTGCCTCCCTCAAGTCTCTGCTTCATTTGTACTCAGCCCCATCCAGAGACGGAATCTTCTTGGTGGTCCTGATGGTGGCCAACATGACAAAGAGGCGTTATTGAAAGATCCAGATAATGAATGTTTTGACATCCTTTGGGTTGTAAGGGCAAGGCTCCTCTCTATAAATGACAAGAACAAAAATAACTGCAATTGCTCATTTAAAGTCACTCATCTGGGTATAAACATAGGAAAATTAAATGTTATGAAACTTTCAACAGCAGCCTCTATTTCAGTTCCAACACTGGCCAAGACATTAGAAAGAAAATTTGGATTTATTGAAACTCTTGAAGTAAATGTATATTCTCTTCTGGTTCATAAACAAAAGATAGATACATCTAATCCTTTAAAAGTCCTTGCTAGCTGGAATTGGCTAAATTAATGACCTTAAAAAGCAGTTTTGAAAAATTACATAATGAATTAAATTCCTCATTTATTAAATTATTAAAAGGTTTATCAGTTTATTCACATGGACAAAAGATGTACTCATATCCCATGAAGCAAAATCGGGTAGACTCAGTTTAAATCCTGGTAATAAACACTTATTAGATGTAGGCCTTAGGGATGGATTTTAGCCATGGAAGGACTCAAATTAATTCATTTTTAAATGGGATTAATGCCACCTATCTCTCATGTGTTTTGAAGACTAGATGATATTATATATACAAGTGCCTTGCACAGTAGCTGACATATAATAAGTTCTCAACAAAGGTTAGCTTGAAATTAGGGTCTCTAAAAAAGTTTTAACTGGCAAAGTGCAGTGGCATGTTATCATGTGTTAAAGGAGTTTCAAGAGAATTTCCGAAAATGTTTTACTAACCTTGTCATTTCTGAGGCAGCAAAGCTTACTATTATTGGCCCACAGACCTTTTGGGTTTTGTAAATGTAAAGCTTACAAGAAAGATAGTGAAGTGGGACAGTGAAGCCACCTACACATCATTATGAGAAACTGAAAACAATTCTCCATGTGTTGACCCTGAGCATGTGTGTGGCTGCCAACACCACCATGTCGTCTTGGAGCAAATGATGGAGTTAGAGTGTCTCATAAAGATGAACAGAGTGCTCCAAAAGAAAGAAACACCTGGCTATATTCTTTATCATAAATATATAACTATTCTTTATAGCAAATAAAGAGATGTATTATAAGGAAGAGGCTCAAGTGATTATGGAGGTTGAAAAGTCCCTAGGTCTGCAGTTGGCAAGCTAGAGACCCAGGAGACCAATGTTTATATATATTTCTGCTCATGGTTCTGCTTCTCTGATTGAAGCCTGCATGATGTGTATTATTATCAACACGAAGCCTAGACAGTGAGAAACTCCCATAGCGTCTTTTTTGTAGAAACTCAATTAGAAAACCTGAGGTCATACAAGACCATAGAAAGCAAATTTGTCTGCCAATACATAACAGCTTTAAATATGTCCATCTGTGTCAAAAGCCATATGAGACTGAGGCGTATCAAGATTTTATGATGATAGTATTTCAT
Organism: Neophocaena asiaeorientalis asiaeorientalis; assembly: GCF_003031525.2. NCBI lineage: Eukaryota > Metazoa > Chordata > Mammalia > Artiodactyla > Phocoenidae > Neophocaena > Neophocaena asiaeorientalis. The sequence continues at coordinate 16,893,608 of NW_020173674.1, read as the reverse complement.
CAGAAGAACAAGGGATGTTCAAATCCTACTCTTAGACACAACCATCTTTTCAAAGAGAGACAAAGTAATATTTTATGGATTACGGACTTTCACAACTCTATTAAGATGGTGCATAGATGGGTAAATGTGTGGTGCCTCGTGAGAAGTGGTATAAAAGATAATCTCATTTTCTGTAGTGTAACTTCAACAGACCACGCTGAAATTTGAAAATTAACATGTGCCAAAATAAGTACATTAATTAGAAATACAGACCAAAACGAAGAGCTACAATAATAGAAAGTGGTTGCCTCTAGGGAGAGAAAGCTTGTGGTGATGAGGGAGAGGGGTATAGAACAGTGTTGTTTTTGTTTTTTGGTTTTTTTAATATGCCTTGTACAAGTACCTGATTCTTCAAAACATATTCATGCATAACTTTGATTAAAATTTTAAAATAAATGCAAAAGATTTATACGCAAAGATGGTCATCAGAGTCGTTTATAAAAATTTTTTAAATTAACACTATCTAATATCCATATTCACAAAATGAAGAGCTAAGTTACTATTTGCTGTATAAAGGAATGTACTATTAATGAAATAATCTTTAGAGCGAGTTTTAGTAAATATATGCTTAAAAGTTAATAGAGAGCAGCAGGCTTCAAAAGTATACAATCAGCATCATCTTAAATAGGAGAAAAATTAACTGAAGTAGAAGAGAAGTTAACTGAATAATTGAAATTTCTGGATTATAAATGGTGAAATATAAGTGAGTTTTTTCCCATGCTGCTTTTCATGTGTATATCCGTGTTGTCTAAAATTGTTAAAATATAAAAGGGAGGAAGGTTAGAAGAATAGGAGGGGGCAAAAGAGAAAGGGGAAAGACGAGGGAGGGAGAAATGGGACCAGGGAACAGAGTAGGAGGGGCAGGACCAGGTGGAAATCTCTGTCTGTCCGGGAGAGGCAAGTCTTCCCCTCAACCCCACTTGAGTCCTTGTGGCTGAGCTAATAATAAAATTGACACAAGACAGATTAACAGGAGAAAAAGAAACAAATTTTAATTTGTGCACACAGATGTTGCATAGAAATAGGACATAAGAAGCAGCCAAAGCAGGCAGCTTTTATACTTTTTAGACAGAGAAATAATATATTTCTGAGGAATTGACAAGACAAAGAAACTTAGGTTTGGGGCGCTCAATTAGTGGAGAATCTAAACAGAGTTTGGGCTTAGTGTAGTAAATTAAAGTAACAAGGTTTGTTTACATAGCCTTATTGCCCGAATTCCCTATCTCTGTTGATAAGGGAGTTCTACCTTCAGATGTAGGAGGGCACCTTTCCCATGGGAGATTTATTTCCTGCTTTCAGGGAGACAGAAAGGAGGGTCAGAGTGTCCCTCTTGCACTGGCCATCTTAAGTAACTTTAATCCAAAAGAATCAATATCCCACTGCGGCATACTTTGGGGTGGCCTGCCTCGAGCCCCAGTATCACCATGACCCCATGAGCAGAAGCAGGAGCCTGACCAGCCCGAGCTATGGACCCTTCTCTCCGTACCTCCTCCAAGTAGACAGCAGTGTGGATTACAGGAACTTTGTGCCTTGGGAGCTAAAGACTATCTCAGGCCATTCTGAACAAACTGAATGTTATTTTCCTAAGGGATTGCCCTGATAATTGTGTAATTACACATACTCCTCTGCACTCCACTTTCTCTACCTTTGAAGTACAGTTTACAAACAATAAAATGCACCCATTAAGTTAACACTTTGATGAGTTTTGACCAATGCATATGCTGGAGTAAACATCACCCCAATCAGGACATGGATCATTTCCATCACCCAGCAAGTTCCATTATGTTCCTTTCAGGCAATCCATCACTGCCCTAGGAAATCACTGCAGTTAACGTCTACCATCACAGTTTATTTCTGCCCGTTAAAGACCTTTATAGAAATGCAAACGCACAGTACGTCTTCTTTCCTTGACTGGATTCTTTTGCTCAGCATAATATTTTCGGTATTTATCCATCTTGTTGCCTGTGTTACTAACAGCTTGTTCTTCTTTTTATTGCTGACTAGTATTACATTACTGGAATATACCACAATTTGTTGATGGCAATTTGGATACTTTCCAGTTTGACCTATTATGAAAAAAACCACTGCTATGAAAATGTTGTACATGTCCTTTTGTGGGCGTTATGTCTTCTTTTCATTAAATATTTAGAAATGAAATTGCTGTGCAATAGGGTAGGTGGATGTTGAGCTTTTTAAGAAATTGCCAAAGTGTCTTCCACAGGTTATACTATGTTATAGTCCTACTAGAAATGTAAAAAAAAAAAAATCCAGTTGCAATTTTCTGATTCTTTCTATTTATTGCCTTACTTAGAATTCTGTGTCCTTTTGCCTTTGTGTTTCTGGTAGAAGAGCTCCTTTCAGCAGTACGGTGACAGATGGAAACTAGGTGGTGAGCACTCTGCAGTGCACACAGCAGTAAAAGTATGTTGTACACATGAAACTTACATAATGTTATAAACCGATGTTACCTCAATAAAAAAATTTTTTTAATACATTAATTAATTTTTAAAAATATCAGTTGCTCTATATCTTCACAAACATTTCATATTGTCAGTCTTCTTAGTTTTAGCCATTATACTAGGCAAAAAGTGATATCTTATGATATTGAATATATTTGCTTCTTGGCCATTTGTATATCTTCTGTGAAATGTCCATTCTACTTTTATTGGGTTGTTTGACTGTTTCGTGAGGAATTGACTTTTGGTTTTCACTTGTTTGTATTCTAGATACAAACCATTTGTCAGAAACATGCATTGCAAATATCTTCTCCAGACAGTGGCCTGCCATTTTTTAATGGTGTCTTGTGATAAGCAGAGATTTTTATTTTGATGAGATCAAACATATCATATCTTTCTTTTTTATTTAGAGCTTTTTGAGTTCTAAGAAATTTCTGTCTACCTCAATGTTGTAAACTATATTTTCCTTTAAGTATACTATTCATCTCAAATTAATTATTGTGTATGGTGTGAAAAAAGAATTGAGTTTAAAGTTTTATTTTGTTTTTCTATATGGCTATCCAGTGGTTTCAGCAGGTGTGTTGAAAATATTTTACTTTTTCCATTGAATTATCTTTTTGCTTTCGTAAAAATTAAATTTGCTTTTTATTAGGGTCCTACAGGCACAGCCTCCTTCCAGAAGAGAGGTGGTTGAGATTTTCTATGTTCATCACTTGCAAGAACAAACAAGAGTAATGCCAAAATCATTTTGAAATACCACCCTTTTCCTGAGGTGTTCCCTGATGACCACGAAGCACTTTTCTAAGAAAGGAAGCATTTCAAAGAAGAAGCTAGATGACGTACTACAGAAATCTATATTTCCATCCATGCCTCAGATTTGCTTTGGTGCTTCCAAAAGTTAAGCAGAGGGAACTGACACTTACTGAGTATTTATGTTTGCCAGGTACTTCAGTGAGCAGTTTACAAACACTGTCTCAACTGATGCTCTCATTGATAACGGGGAGTATCTATTTGAATTCTACTGTATGGATAAGAAAACAGACCTTGTCACAGTCACTTGGCCAGTTGGTGGTAGAAGCAGGATTTGGATCTGTGTCTGCCTAAGTCCAAAACCACAGTTCTTTCTCATATCTCATGTGACCATATCACAGAAGATATCTGAAGGACACCCCATTAGGAGCTAAGGAAACAAATGAAGAGTATTTTCAGTTATTCTTGACCTACCAGATCACTGATTCTCTTTCAATCTCTTTAAGTTGTTACAGTTTTCTTCTCTCTTTCTAAAATGACCATCTCAATTTTGGTCCTTGAACTATGTTTCAAATAATATAGTATACTGCAAGTCACTGTATTGTGAGCAGAGCCCATGAATGGTCCTAGGGATGCGTGCTGGTAAACTCAATTACAAGGGAAAATATAGCTTTGATATATTTCCCATGGAATTTTTAAAAATAAATAATTTACCCTAAAACAAATTTCTTGGATGACAACCTGCAAATTTACTCATAATTACTTCCTTCCCATTCATGTGCACATAAAACTTTGAAACTAATAATTACAGGATTCTCTTGACAGCAGTTTACTTTCCCATGCAGTAAATAATCATTGTCAGCCGTAAATAATAATAAAAAAACAACAACCGCAAGTTTTCCATTGTAAAAGAGAGTTAAGGTGGTTTGTTCTAATGTAAAAGAAGTAAGTAAAGCAGACATTTGTCCTAACAACCACGGGAACGTGGGGTGTTTAAGTAGAGTTCTCTTCTGTTAATTTGACAGTATCAGTTATCATTCCTATGTCTTTCTTGTTACATCTTGGAGCACTGCTGAATTTTATTTGGGGAGTGTGGTATGCAGCCAGACATGTATTTATTAAAAGGCATGTGTGCTTTCAAGGAGACTGAAAGTATACAGCAATAAAAGCTATTAGCATATTTATTAAATTTTATCATAATCTGAAGGGCTAGGTATAGGGACCATGGAATAATTGTTATCTGCCCACCAGGTCTTTGAGTTTCTATCATCCACCAGCTCCAGAAGTGAAAACAAAACCAATCACTGATATCACAGTTGTTAGCTGAGCTTTGATATTTCATGATATTTGCTGGTAGTATGAGTAAAACAAGCACTCCCCTTTTAAAACGATGACAATGCAAAAACGTAAGCTTGTTGCTGCCATGAGCCTTCTTTGCTACCTTGAGACAAGAGCTTACCAATGTTTCAATCCAATGAAGAAAAACAACAGGTCTGAGAAATAAAGGGTGAGACTGAATGCTGATATAATTTGAATTTTGGATTCATCCACACCTAAATCAGATTAGGTTTCTAGCAACAAAACTATCTCTGACCAATATTCAAGATAAGGCCACGGGACAAAACGCCAAGCATGTTGCCAACGTGATTGACGCACAAGCATCAGAAATTTCAAACAAAGTGGGCATGTGAACAAGCTTGAAGGGCCAGAAAAAGGAAACCTGATTCTCAAACCAGCTTCTACTAACAAGATATTTTCTAAAGATGGTCTTTTGGGGTTGGACCTAACACCAAGGGCAGATAGAACAGAATACAACAGAACTGGTTGGTAGGAGGCATCAGGCAGAAGAGAGACAGGAACATCCTGACATACACCTGTCCCACTTACTTGGCACGTAATCATATACTGCCTGGTGACATTGTTTATATCATGTCTTGTGTTGTTAGGTAAATTTTCATGCGAACTTGCCCTGAATCTCCTACTACATTCTGAGCTCCTAAAAGAAAGTACTGACTATGCATGATGCTCTTTTAAAATTCCTAACAGTGCCTAGCATAGGACTATATATATAGTGGATTCTCAATGAATACTTAATGAATAAATGGAGGAATGAAAGTCGAATGAAAGAACAAATACCATCTAATTATTAAGATCATTGTATAAATAACACTTTATCAAATCCCACTTATCTTTTGGCTTGATCCTGTTTTTCCCTTCCTTGTCCTCATTTAAAATAACTCTCTAATACTTTTGAGTCTCCAAAGTAATACCTATGTAAGTTTATTTTTCTGTCTGAATCTGTTTAAAACTCAAGCAACCTTCTCCAGCTCCGTTCTCTTGATTTCCATTTTCATCTTTTAAGAATCAAATGATTTTTCTTACTCCAGTAACATCTGTAGGATATATGTCCATGGCTTCTCAAAACAAGGCAACCAGCGTGTAGACTTACTGTCTGGAGGATATTCAGAGGAAAAGTGCCGCCCCATTCTAACCCACAAGCCATATTCATTGGCAAGAGAGAATGAGAACTGCGTCCCTCTGAGTGAAACGTGCATAGGGTTGCTGTTAAAAAGCTGACTCCTTAGCCATGTACCAGAACTATGTCCGTGGACTCAGATCTCTGGCAGTGTCAGAAATTCTCTCTCTTGCTCCCTCCCTTTTTTTTCGGTTATCCGTAGGTGAATTTTGTGTTCATTAAGAGTGAGGATTGCTGTGAATTTCTTTGACTGGAGGGACAAAAGGAAGCATGGCAACACCCTAATTTCAAAGGACTCATTATGGTAGCAGATATAATGTTAATTGTTAACAAGCACCTGCTTCTCCTAGAAGAGGCAAATTCCTAAACAAGAAAGATTATTTTGGATAATCAAAGGCATTACAAAGAAACACTCTACACTAGAGCTGAAGTTGGAAGCCATTTACTGTCCCAACTTCAGGCCTGGCAATCCCTTCCAAAAATATTTCCAGCATAATAAAGGAATCTCAGTTTAAATTAGAGGCTCAGGACACAGGGTTATCTTTGGACATCTGTTCCCTCTTTGTTTAGGATAGATCCACCAGCATATAGGTTTATATTTAATAACTCACTTGGATCTTGCTGAGACTATTCTGACAGAAGTGTGGATAGGGAATTTTCCTTTATGGGACCCCTGGAATTAGCAGATAATGATTTTTCCTCCTCCCGAGAGTAGATGTCTTGTATAACTGTAGTTATTTTTTCTATAACATATACTATGTTCTCTGGACTCTTTCTAAAATATAAGCTACATATCTGTGATACTTAGAAAAACATGTGTGATCTAAAAATTTCCTCCCTTATAGTTTTCCTGTGTTAAGAAGCCATGTATTCCTGACTTGCGTGTTTCTATAAAATAGTAGGGAAATTTTTGCCTCATGGTATTGTAAATAAGGTAGAGCATATCATGATTAGATTGCATTTTGGCCCATAGTTTCTGCTCTAGGAGAGAAAATTAAAAGGGGTCAGAAGACCTCTTGATTCCATAACAATCCCTCAGTATAGTCCACAGAGTATGGTACAAAGAGCAGGTGACCCTCTATCATCACCCTGTTACCAGGGAGCCATGGTAGTTCAGGGGTCCAGTCCCCAGACAGTTAAATAAAACCATCTCTGAAAGAAGGTAGGCACAATGGAGGTAACAATTGGACATCTTTTGGTATTATAGTAATTTGATTCTACATTTGCTAAAGTGGGGTGGGAGGGAAGCATATTTCTGGCTAATGTCTACCTCACTGTGATTCTGAAAAATAAATAATCAAAATTTGGTCTAGAAAAGGGAGCCAGCTCCTCAAACATCCTACCTGGAGAAGGTATGGATAATATGGGGCACAACACATTTTGATAACTTTAAATAATGTAGACTCATGAAATTTTGATGATAGAAAATCCTTGGAGATAATTTAGTTCATTGGTTCCCAAATCTGGGTGACCATACAAATTACCCTAGACTTACTGAATCTGACTTTTCAGGGGGAGAAGCCAGAAATATGTATTAATTTTTAAGTCTCCAAATGCATCTGAGATCTTCCAAATAGATAAGGGAACTGAAGAATTAAATGATTTGTTGAAAGACGCATATCTTGTCAATAGCACAAGCAGTTCAGAACCTAAACCACAAATTCCCAGAATTGAAAAGTATCTTTGAACGTCATCCTAGCATAACTATCTAAGCGTGGTCCTTAAACTATAAAAGATTTTCTGAGGGAACTCAGATTCTAGCCCCTGAAGACATTTTCAAATGCTGAGTGTGAGGTGAAGCCCAGAAATAGACATTTTTAAGAGGTCATTTAGTTGATTCTGAAGGAGGTCAACTACTACAGGGCACAATTAAGGACATTTGGCCTATTATCAGTTGTTGGAGTCCCTAGTATGATGTTCCCTCACTTTTGTTGAAACTCGTTACATTTATAAGAAGCTTAATATCATTATAATACCCTTCCTTTATTGTACTTCTGTTAGAAACATTAAACAAGATGGACTTAATTGATATTTATAGGACATTCCATCCAAAAACAATAGAATACACTTTCTTCTCAAGTGCTCATGGAACATTTTCCAGGATAGATCATATCTTGGGTCACAAATAAAGCCTTGGTAAATTGAACAAAATTGAAATCATATCAAGTATCTTTTCTGACTACAACACTATGACACTATACATCAATTACAGGAAAAAAAACTGTAAAAAATACAACACATGGACGCTAAACGATATGCTACTAAATAACCAACAGATTACTGAAGGAATCAAAAAATACCTAGAAACAAGTGAAAATGAACACACGATGACCCCAAACCTATGGGATGAAGCAAAAGCAGTTCTAAAAGGAAAGTTTATAGCAATACAATCCTACCACAAAACACGAAAAATATCAAATAAACAACCTAACTTTACACCTAAAGCAACTGAAGAAAGAAAAAAAAAACCCCAAAGTTAGCAGAAGGAAAGAAATCATAAAGATCAGATCAGAAATAAATGAAAAAGAAATGAAGGAAACAATAGCAAAGTTCAAAAAAACTAAAAGCTGATTCTCTGAGAAGATTAACAGAATTGATAAACCATTAGCCAGACTCATCAAGAAAACAGAGAGAAGGCTCAAATCAACAGAATTAGAAATGAAAAAGGAGAAGTAACAACTGACACTGCACAAACAAAGGATCATGAGAGATTACTACAAACTTCTATATGCCAATATAATGGACAACCTGGAAGAAATAGACAAATCCTTAATAAAGCACAAACTTTCAAGACTCAACCAGAAAGAAATAGATAATATGAACAGACCAATCACAAGCACTGAAATTGAAACTGTGATCAAAAATCTTCCAAGAAACAAAAGCCAAGGACCAGATGGCTTCACAGGCAAATTCTATCAAAGAATTAGAGAAGAGCTAACATCTACCCTTCTCAAACTCTTCCAAAATACAGCAGAGGGAAGAACACTCCTAAACTCATTCTATGAGGCCAACAGCACTCTGATACCAAAACCAGACAAAGATGTCACAAAAAAAGAAAACTACAGGTCAGTATCACTGACTGTACTATCAGTGTTCTGAGTATCACAGATACTACATAGATGCAAAAAACCTCAACAAAATACTAGCAAACAGAATCCAATGGCACATTAAAAGGATCATACATCATGGTGAAGTGGGGTTTATCCCAGGAATGCAAGGATTCTTCAATATATGCAAATCAATCAATGTGATACACAATATTAACAAACTGAAGGATAAAAAACATATGATAATCTCAATAGATGCAGAAAAAGCTTTTGACAAAATTCAATACATATTTACGATAAAAACTCTCCACAAAGTAGGCATAGAGGGAACTTACTTCAACATAATAAAGGCCATTTATGACAAACCCACAGCCAACATCTTTCTCAATGGTGAAAAACTGAAACCATTCCCACTAAGATCAGCAATAAGAAAAGGTTGCCCACTCTCACCACTACTACTCAACATAGTTTTAGAAGCTTTAGCCACAGCAATCAGAGAAGAAAAAGAAATAAAGGAATACAAATCAGAGAAGCTAAAGACAACTCTCAGAATTGGAGAAAATATTTGCAAATGAAGCAACTGACAAAGGATTAATCTCCAAAATACACAAGCAGCTCATGCAGCTCAATATCAAAAAAACAAACAGCCCAATCCAAAAATGGGCAGAAGACTTAAGTAGACACTTCCACAAAGGAGACATACAGATTGCCAACAAACACATGAAAGGATGCTCAACATCACTAATCATTAGAGAAATTAAAATCAAAACCACAGTGAGGTATCACCTCACACCAGTCAAAATGGCCATCGTCAAAAAATCTACAAACAATAAATGCTGGAGAGGGTGTGGAGAAATGGGAACCCTCTTGCACTGTTAGTGGGGAGGTAAACTGATACAGCCACTATGGAGAACAGTATGGAGGTTCCTTAAAAAACTGAAAATAGAACTACCATACGACCCAGCAATCCCACTACTGGGCACATACCCTGAGAAAACCATAATTCAAAAAGAGTCAGGTACCACCATGTTCACTGCAGCATTATTTACAATAGCCAGACGTGTAAGCAACCTAAGTATCCGCGGACAGATGAATGGATAAAGAAGATGTGGCACATATATACAATGGCATATTACTCAGCCATAAAAGCAAATGAAATTGAGTTATTTGTAGTGAGTTGGATGGACCTAGACTCTGTCCATCTCTGTCCAGAGTGAAGTAAGTCAGAAAGAGAAAAACAAATACCGTATGCTAACACATATATATGGAATCTAAAAAAAAAGAAAAGAAAATGGTTCTGAAGAACCTAGGGGCAGGACAGGATAAGGACACAGACGTAGAGAATGGACTTGAGGATATGGGGAGGGGGAAGGGTAAGCTGGGATGAAGTGAGAGAGTGGCATTGACGTCTGTACACTACATTGACATATATACACTATTTTACAAATGTAAAATAGATAGCTAGTGGGAAGCAGCTGCATAGCATGGGGAGATCAGCTCCATGCTTTGAGTCCACCTAGAGGGGTGGGATGGGGAGGGTGGGAGGGAGACGCAAGAGGGAGGGGATATGGGGATATATGTATATGTATAGCTGATTCACTTTGTTATACAGCAGAAACTAACACAACAATGTAAAGCAATTATACTCTAATAAAGACGTTAAAAAAAATTAAAAGATCAGTCTTAATCTGAGGAACAGCTATAAGCAAACCATAACAATACAATGACTAAGGGCTACAAGAGATATGCAGGGAAGAGTTCAGGATGAAATAAATTGCTGCCAGGCCCAGGAAAGGAAGTGAGTCACTCCGCCTAAAGGAATCGGGGACAATGGCACAGAGGACGAGGCAATTGATCTGACTCTTAAAGGATGAGTAAGAGCTTTTGAAACAAACCAGGAGGAGGGAACACCTGAAAATGAGTTTCTTCCCACATTATCTAGCACAGTTCTATGCTTTCAATTGTAACTCAATATTATTGACTTATGAATAAGACTATAATGACTAGCCAGTAACTTAGCTGAAAGGAAGTGAATCCCAACTCTTTACCTTTCCTCCTCTGATTCAGTTAATTTGAGGACCTCCACAGATCTCCCTCCACATTTGAGGACATATTTCATGAGGTGACATCTTTGTGAAGCATAAAAGCTGCCGCTTGCATGCTTTGCTTGGTCCTAACATTTTTGGTTTTAAATCCACTGTAATCTTCCAAGCTGAGATTTCTTTGTAATGATCCGACAGTCTGTAGCTGTTGTTGCCTTAAGAATAGGTTTGATTTCATTGATTTTCTTATAATGCTTGCAATTGTTCCAGTTTGTTGGAGCTTTTTTCTTTCCTTTCTTTTGTATTTCCTAGTTGCTTTATCTGTCCCAGAAAAGATCTTTTGTAGCTTGTTGTAGCTTTGTATTCTTTCATTAAGAATGTATGTTGCAAGGCAGCCTTGGTGAAGAAAGGCAAAACTCCATTATCAAAAATTTCATTATGCCCCCTGATTTATGTTTCTCTTTCTCTAAAACATACTATAAAATGTCTTTGTCCTTCACTTCATGAATAATTAATTGGACTCTCTGGAGGAGGGGAAAAATCTGTTATGTTCAGTACTTTCATTACAATGTTGTGTTATTAGTGTTTGGAATAAAACATTTTAGCTTGGTTATTTGATCCTCTTTGTCCTTCTTAGTGCCTCTGCATTATCATCTGTGTTTTAACAAATGAAATGAGAAGCCATCCAAGGTCAGTGCAAAAACCCTGAGGAGGAGCATCCCTTCCTACCCACACATTCATCCAGCAAACATTTATTGAACAGAAACTAAATGCCAAATAAGGTCGTCAATTACTGGGAATAAAGAGAGAACAAAATCCAGGTATCCTAATGCTAAAGCTGGGTGAAATTGCAGAGGGGAATCAGGCCTAACAAAGCCTTCAGTTGTGATGTAGCACAGCATTTAGGTTCAGACCAGGAATGCTAAAATCATATAAGTGTGAGTTCAAGTCCCAGTTTTGCTATAAGGTGAGTGACCTCAGGCAAATTACCTGACCTATTCGAGCCTCATTTCTCCTATCTACAATATATGGGCACTAGCAATACCTGCCTCAAGATTTTTGTGAACTTTAAATGAAATACTGCAGGTAAAGTGCTAATCAGATGTCAGAGACATAGTATAAGTAAGTGCTCAATAAATTTTAGGTCTAGATATATGCTGATCTTGCCTCAGTTATGCTAACTTACTAGATTAAAAACATAGAAGTTTCCCAATAAATGTTTGTTGACTAAAGCCAGTCCAAATATTCCAATGTAGTCAGTCGATGCAACACCAGACATTAAAGTCAGGATTCTCAACCTAAGCTGGGAAGTTCAAAGAGTATTTGAGGGTAGGTAGGTGAGGGGATGAGTACGTAACTTGCGTATTGACGTCCAAATTCTCACATTAACACCAACCTCAAATTACAGTTGACGCTTGAACAACACGGGTTTGAACTGCATGGGTTCACTTATGCACGGATTTTTTTCAATAAATATGTACTACAGCACTACACCATCCACAGATGGTTGAATCCATGCATGTGGAACTTCAGACATGGAGGAACTGTGGATAGGGAGGGCTGACATAAGTTATAGGCAGATTTTCAACTGTGCCAAAAATTAGCACCCCAAACCAACCCCCGTATTTTTCAAGTGTCAACTGTATTTCTATTCATATAAAGTTAAGATGACAATAAACAAGCAGTCTGTAAGTCCACAATTTCAATTTCTGGTTAAAGAAAACACAACTTGAATGACGAATCAGAATATAGTTCTTGGTAATCAAATTGCATCCTCCATTATTTAGACCCAGTCTAAATATTTAGACCCAGTCTCAGTCCTTGCAATTACAGTAAAATGAGCAGACGTTTAGGGATATAAAACAAAATGCACAGGGTGCATGTCCACCAGAGGTCTCCTCCGCGATGTAAGAAACTGTAAAAACAGTAACAGTTCCAGAAGGGTGAATCACGTAAATCTACAAGGAAGACTTCACAGAAAATTAGTAACATCTTAAAAATCATCATTTGAAAAAATAAGTCAAGAGTTCTTGAGGGGGGCGTACAGCCAGTTCCAACAAGCAATCAGTAGTTAATTACTGAGTACCTTCTATGCAATAAGCATTTTCCAAAAGATTATCTGAGAATAACCTTGGAAATTCTCTACCTGAGTGTAACAACCTGAACAGGTATCAGGTATAAGAAATGGAATAAACTGAACTCTGCTGAACTAATAAAATCAATCAAATCACCAAAAAATGTAGTTAATGTTACATAGCAATATGTCTTCAACATAAGACACAAAGAAGAGTAGTGGGCAAAATCTCTATAGAAGTCTAGAATAAATTTGTTTAAGGAGATAAGCTTAAGGCAGATCCTGTCAAAAGTAGCACATAAAAAACTTAGGTACTGACTGTGGTTTATAGAATTCTCCTTTTTTGAAGGTTGATATTTACCATCATCCTGATAAATGTCTCTTTATAGTCTATTCATTCCTTTTTGGCCCATATCTCCCACCTCTAGTATTTATTGCATAAAGGAATGTTTCCCAGACTATTCAGAGATAAATCTCTACACTGATGGAGGGTTTTCCCACTGCCTATTATATGACTATCTAGCCTCAGCCAACAATTTATTACTAGTTGAAAAAGGAGGCAATGAGGTAAAAGACTGAATTGTTTTTATGGCCATGTTTATATTTCTTAAAGAATAAGAACCTTTATAAAAGAAATTCATCCTGGAACCACATAAACCACCATTCATTTGGAGTAAAGTGAACTTGTTATAAAATACTGAAAACAGAATCACATTCTATGAGGCTGACACTCTTTTTATTACAAGGAACTATTAAAATCCCCACCCAGTTACTTTCTGCCTCGTACCAACTCAAATAATGCTGTGAGCCTGCAAACATGAGTCCCTTTGAATACCACAGATATTGGCTAAAATCAACACGTATCATTAGAATATAGGGCCCTGGCATCACTCTTGTTTAGGGAAAGTCTCCTCTACTGAATGTGATACTTGAATCCTTATCAGCTTTGAAGTATACAGCATGTATAGTGGTAAGAATATAGAATAAGAGTCAGAAAACATTAGTTTTAGCCCCAGGTCAATCACTAGCATACTCTGTTACTTTGAACAAATTATTTAAAATTTCCACACCTAATTTTCCTAAGGTATTGGGTTGGCCAAAAAGTTCGTTCGGGTTTTGCTGTAATGTTGCAGAAAACCCCGAACGAACTTTTTGGCCAGCCCAATATATACTGTAAGTTTGGATTAAATGACCTCCAAAAGCCTTTTATTTAGGTTCTATATTAGTTGACTCTGTATTTATCAATCAATACAAACTACTAGGTATCAGCTTGTCTTCTCAACACCACATCCACTATGGAGAAACATATTTTAGGTATTGCTTGTGCATGTACTTTAGTGAGCATTCTCCAAAGTAGGATATATCAGTTGAGCAACACCTATTTGGGAACACAGTTTTAACTGTGGCAAAATGTGACTTTACAAATAGAGATTTAAATTCAGTCAAATGAGCAATTCGTAATAGGTAAATCTCTAATTGCTAGATAAAATAACCAGACCTTTGGCAAAAATCAACAGATTGCTCCTTTCTTCCTGTTCACAGTATGTGTTAGGATGTAGTCCCTACCCTGAATCTCAAAGTACAGATTCTAATATGGTCGGCACTGCCAAACCAAACCACAGGTAACCAGACAAGTATCAAGGAGATTTTGTGCCAAAAACCCAATAGAGATATACAATCTTATCAATAGGTAAGTATGTTTCCCCTTGACACAGAAAGAAAAGAAAAGGCAAGGACTGGCAAGGCAAGGCAAAGCAAGTCAAGAATGTATCATTTTTCCTACAGCCCTGGCCAGCATAATCCCTGGGCTCTTTGGTTTTCTGAGAGACCCATCCACAGCACTAGATAATTTTGTTTGGCACTAGAACACCAGAGGATTGTAGTCCATTTTGATATATTTTCTTATAAGACATATGTGACCCAAACACAGGCCCTGAGTGGGAGGCAGAAGGTCCTGATAAATACAGATCTCTTTGGGGAACAGGAAGCTTGTAGGTCCACATGACCACGGGGATGTCCATTAACATCATTAGGCCCACTTTCCTAAGTTTAGGAACAAGGATATCATAACAGCAATATTTCCTGGTACACTGAGGTCTGGAAGAAGGCATATAAAGGACTTTGGATCCTCTGGTCCCATGGCAGAAAACAAGTTTATAAATTTAAAAATATTATTCAGGTTTACTGAAGCATAAGCCATGTAATTCGCCAATTGTAAGTATTGATGAGTGTTGACAAATATCCATGACAGTGCCACCACCACCACAGTCAAGTTTGGAACACTTCTATCACCCCCCAAATTCCCTTATATCCCTTTGTAGACAACCCCTATCCTCACCCCCAGAAAACCAGTGATCCACTGTCACTATGATTTTCCCCTTTCTAGAATTTCCTATAAATGGAATAATCATCCAGTATTTAATTTTACTTCAATCATCTTTCATGCAGCATAACTTTTAAGATTAATCCATATTTTTTTATGAGTAATATTATTTTGCTTTCTTTTACTACCAAACAAAATTCCACAGTGTGACTATGACAAAATTTATTTATTCATTTGCTAGTTGGTGAATATTTGGTCTGGATCCAATTTTGGGCTCTTATGAATAATGTTGCTGTGAACAAATCTTGTCTTTATGTGGACATATGTTTTCACTTTTCATAGGCAGACATCAAAAAGTGATGTGGCTAGGTCATTTGATAAGTTCATGTTTAACTTTGTAAGAAACGGTCAAACTGCTTTCCAAAGTGGCCACAGTATTTTTTATTCCCACCAACAGTATGTGGAAGTTTCAGTTGTTCTACATCCCTGAAAATACTTATAATTTTCAATCTTATTAATTTCAGTTTTTCTAGTGAGTGTCTAACAGTAACTCATCATGCTTTTGGTTTGAATTCCCCTAATGACCAATGATGCTGAACATCTTTTCATATGCTGCTTATAATTTGTATTCCTTTTCTGTGTGTGTGAAGTGTCTGTTAAAATCTTTTGTTCTTTTCTAAAATGGAGTTCTATGACTTATTATTGAGCCATAGAATTTCTGTATACATTCTTGACACAATTTCTTGGTCTGGTATGTTTTTTTCTGCAAATGTTTTCTCCAAACCTGTGGCTTACTTTTTCATTTTCTTAACAGTAGCTTTCGACAATCAAGTTTTAATTTTGATGAAGTCCATTTCATCTTTCTTCTTCTTTTATGGTTTGTGCTTTTTGGGTCCAAACTAAGAAACCTTTGTCTAACTCAAGGAAACAAAGATTTTATCCTGATTTCTTCTAGAAAAATTTTAAATTTAGAATTTTTATGGTTTTAACTATTATGTTTAATCTATGACCCACTTTTAATTTTTCTGTAAGGTGTAATAAAAGATGAAGGGTCTTCTTTTCCATATGGATATACAGTTATTCCAGCACCATTTACCAAAAATATAATCTTTTTTCAACATATGCAAATCAATCAATGTGATACACCACATCAACAAAAGAAAAGACAAAAAACACATGATCATTTCAATAGATGCAGAAGTGTTTGATAAAATTCAACATCCATTCATGATAAAAACTCTTAACAAAGTGGGTATAGAGGGAACATACCTCAACATAATAAAAGCTGTTTATGATATACAGCATGGTATTAACCCTCCCTAATATAATATAATTAATATAATATAATATGATGTGATATAATATACATTATAATGTATATTATATTATATTAGCCAATATAACACTCAACAGTGAAAAGTTAAAAGCCTTCCCGCTACAATTTGGATCAAGACAAGAATGCCCACTCTCACCATTTCTATTCAACATAGTATTGGAAGTCCTAGCCACAGCAATCAGACAACAAAAGAAATAAAAGGTATCCAACTTGGGAGGGAAGAGGTAAAACTGTCACTATATCCAGGTGACATGATATTACATATAGAAAACCCTAAAGACTCCACACAAAAACCACTAGAACTGATAAACGAATTCAGCAAAATAGCAAGATAGAAGATTAACATATAGAATACAGTTGCATTTTTTATACGAACAATGAAATATCAGAAAGGGAATGTGAAAAAACAAACCCTTTTAAAATCGCTGAGAACTATAAAACATTAATAAAGGAAACTGAAGATGATTCAAAGAACTGGTAAGATATCTCATGCTCTTGGATTGGAAAGATTAATATTGTTAAAATGGCTATACTACCCAAAGCATTCTACAGATTTAATGTGATACCTATCATTTAGGTAATACCTAAGTTACCCATGACATTTTTCACAGAACTAGAACAAAAAATCCTGAACATTATATGGAACCATAAAAGACCCAGAACTGCCAAAGCAATCCTGAGGAAAAAGAACAAAGCAGGAGGCAAAACCCTCCCAGACTTTACACAGTACCACAAAGTTACAATAGTCAAAAGAGCATGGTATTGGCACAAAAACAGACATATGGATCAATGGAACAGAACAGAGAGCCTAGAAATAAACCCACACACCTACAGTCAATTAATCTTCAATGAGACAAGAATATACAATGGAAAAAAGACAGTCTCTTCAGCAAGTGGTATTGGGAAAGTTGAACAGCCACATGTAAATCAATGAAGTTAGAATTTACCCTCACACGATACACAAAAATAAGCTAAAGATGGCTTAAAGACTTAAATGTAAGACATGACACCATAAAATTCCCAGAAGAAAACGTACACAAAACTTTCACTGACATAAATTGTACCAATGTTTTCTTAGGTCAATCTCCTAAGGCAATAGAAACAAAAGCAAAAATAAACAAATGGGACCTAATCAAACTTACAAGATTTGTACAGAAAACAAAACCGTAAACAAAACAAAAAGACAACCTACAGACTGGGAGAAAATATTTGCGAATAATGTGACTAACAAGGGCTAAATTTCCAAAATATACAAATAGCTAATACAACTCAACAAAAAAAACCCAAACAATCCAATCGAAAAATGGGTGGAAGATCTAAACAGACATTTTTCCAAAGAAGACATACAAATGGACAACAGGCACATGAAAATATGTTCAACATTGCTAATTATTAGAAAAATGCAAATCAAAACCACAATGCGGTACCACCTCACACCATTCAGAAAAGCCATCATTAAAAAGTCTACAAATAACAAATGCTGGAGAGGGTGTGGAGAAAAGGGAACCCTTCTACAGTGTTGATGGGAATGTAAGTAAGTTGGTGCAGCCTCTAGGAAAACAGTATTAAAAAAAGATACCTACACCCCTATGTTCATAGCAGCACCATTCACAATAGCCAAGATATGGAAACAACCTAAATGTCCATCAACAGATGAATGGATAAAGATGTGTTACATATATACAATGGAATATTGCATATATTCCATTGTATATATGTAAAGAACATAAAAAAGAACAAAGTATTGCCTTTTGCAGTAACTTGGATGCAGCTAGATTACCATACTAAGTGAAGTAAGTCAGAAAGAGAAAGACAAATAACATATGATATCACTTATATGTGGAATCTAAAATATGGCACAAATGAACTTATCTATGAAACAGAAACAGACTCACAGACATAGAGAACAGACTTGTGCTTGTCAAGGGGTAGGGTGGGTTGCGGAGGGATGGACTGGGAGTTTGGGGTTAGTAGATGCAAACTATTACATATAATATGTATAAACAACAAGGTCCTATTATACAGCACTGAGAACTACATTCAATACCCTGGGATAAACCATAATGGAAAAGAATATAAAAAATAATATATATATGTGTAGAACTGAGTCAGTTTGCTGTACAGCAGAAATTAACACAACATTGTAAATTAACTATACTTCAAAAAACTACAAAATCAAACATTAAAAAAAACCTTATGGTGTTGATTACAGTAGCTTTATTAGTTTTAAAATCAAATAGTGTTAATTCTCCAACTTTCTTATTTTTTTCCCAGTTGTTTTGTGTATTCCAGGTGTTTTGCAATTCCATATAAATTTTAGGGTCAATTTGTCAATTTATGAAAAAATGCTGGGATTTTAGTATGGATTATATTAAATCTAAAGACAAAGTTTGAGGAAATTGCTATCTTAATGATAATATCAAAGTCTGTCATTCCAAGAACATCAGGTAACTCTCCATCTATTTAGGTCTTCTTTAATTAACCTTAGTAGTATCTTGTAGTGTGAAGTGATGAGAGCTTACACATCAAAATTTATTTCTAAGTGTTTCATGTTTACTTTTATTTTCAAATTTTTAGTTGCTAGTATCCACAAATACATTTTTGTATATTAATCTGGTACCCTATGACCTTGCTAAATCCACTTATTAATTATAATATTTTAGTAAATTCCTTAAGATTTTCTATAAATTTGACCCTGTCATCCTAAAACAACACAGGTTTGCTTCTTCCTTTCCAATATTATTCCTTTTTTCCCCTTACCTTATTGCATGGCACTGTTAAATAAAAGCAGTGAGAGTGAATTTCCTTGCCTGTTCCTGTTATTAGGTAGGAAGCATTCAGTCTTTTATCTTTAGGCATAGTAGATTTATTGTATTCCTTGCCTGATTCTTTGCACTTCCCTCTATCTACAACCTTTTCTATATAATCTTATAGTACCCTACTAATTTGACTCTGGACCTGGCTATGAGATTTACATTGGTCAATGGGGTTTCAATAGATATGATTCAAGAAGAGGTTGGAAAAAGTGTTTCTACATTTCTACTTGCTCTCTTGCCCTCTCTTATTTCAATAAAAACATATCTGAGCTAGCCTTTCAGAAATGAAAGATATGTGTTTCAGAGTCAAGTTGACCCAATCATCCTAGCCAAGCCTATCACAGATCAACCCCATCATTTAGACACCTCCAGACTTATAAGCAAGCCCAGCCCCAAACAGTCAAACCACCCAGTCAAGTTGCAGCTGACTGCAGGTTCATGAACAAGGCTATCTGATATTACCTGAGCCTGGTCAGAGCAGCTATAGCTTGCAAACACATTTATTGCTCTATGCCACTGAAATTTTATGATTGTTTGTTATGTAGGATTGTTATGGCACTAGAAAACTGATATAAATTAGAATCAGCCTGTGTAAATCCCATTTTGTTCAATCTAAGAATACCAATTAGTCATCTGAAATTCTTCCATACTCTTGAAGCATAAAACATAGCCCTAGTCTTTCTGCAACTGTTTCAGAGAAAAGGGCATAAGCTGTTAATATCTCATTTTAAATGAATTTTTCATATTCAGATGCTCCTGCAATAACATTTACAGTGTCCTTGAAAACAGCATTTATATGTGTGTGGTAGGGGGAGGGAGTATGTGGTTGGAGAGAACCAGGATTTAATACCAAATAAATTTGGCCTACTGTTACATGCCAAGAGTGCTTGTCACCTGCCATGTTTTTCTCCAGCTCCAAAAGCAGCCCTCCTTTCTTTGTGCTCCATGATGGGATGAATCTTGGCGATGAAAACTCAACATTCCTCTTGTGATTCCAATTTCACAGCTGAATAAGGAACAAGCATGAGCAGACAGTAGGCTAAGAAAGGCATGACAAGCATGGCAGATCAGGGAGTCTAGTCATTCTTCTGCATCCCTTCTACTTCCTATGACCCTTTCACTCTGTACAACAAAAAAATTGAGAGTGGGCTTCAAGTCCTGATGAAGTACCAGATGAAGCCTTTAACCTCCCTAAATGACTAGATTCCAATCAAGCAGAAACATGAACTGGTGTCTCTCCATTAATCTCTGATTGTGTTTCTGCTTTAAGGTTTATTTAAAGAATAAGCTTCTCCAGGTCTGTGCAACTGGAGGAGACAGGGAAGAGAGGGCAGTGAAAGTGACATCTGTCAGCTAGCAGTAATTAGCAGAGATGTGTGGAGTTTCAGTGCTCTAAATGGTCCCGTTAGAATGTTGATGAGCAGTGAAATGTCTGATTAAACTTTAAGCAGGGATAAATGGGCCAGCCCCATCACAGGATAAAGCTAATGGAGTAGTAGACTGAGCAGATTAAATGAACAATGTGTCAGTGCTAGTGAAGAAACAAGCCGGCACAAATATGCCTCTTCTACAGTCTGAACATAGCTTCCTCTGCATGACTGCAAAGAAAAGATCTTCTTCAAGTACCCCCTGAGCTTCAGAGTAGGTCATGAGCTATTCCATCAATTTGGATATTAGGAGACAAGAGAGGAACAGGAAAATCTGAAAAGGACACAGGAATCAGAATAGAAGAACAGAGCAGTGATTTGTGCACGGACGGAATCTTAGAGAGCAACCCATTTCCTCTATCCATTGTCAGGAAGACCACAGGCAGTGTTTCCTGGCTTCTAACAACAAGACTTCAGAATTTGCAAAGGTGCATGAGATTATGGGGTAGGGGAAATTCTGAAGATGCTTGCTTCAGCTCTCGTTGATCAGAAAAACACTCACATATCCAATGGACCAGTAAAATAATTACAAAGGTCTAAAACTCAACAAGACCCTAAGGATCACCAAATCAGGGTCTCGTATTTTTCTTCCTCTTTTATCTGCAAATATGATTTCATATCTTCTAAATTCTCTTCACATTCTCACCTCCTCTCTTTCACATTAATGACCTTACATCATACTTCATGAGAAAGAGGAGCTGTTAACCATGAACTCTCACAGGTCTCACTACTGAATCTATAAACATGTCAGTACCTTCACCTTACCTTCTGTTTTTAACAAGAGAAATCACCCAACCTCCTATCATTGGGTCCCCTTCTTCCTTGACTCCTCAGTAATCTCAGTTCTTAAATTATTCTCTTTCTTATCTCTTAAGTCTCTCTACTGAATCATTTATTCCCATTAGCAATCAAACATGCTCTACTATTTCTTACTTAAAAAAAAAAAACTATCCATTTGTCCAGTCCACATTGCCCCCTACAGGGTACTGATTTCTTTCTATTAAGCTTCTTAAAAGAGTTTGTGGGCACGCCCACACACACATACCCTACTACTTCAATTACCATTCAGACAGACAGACAGACAGATAGATAGATAAAGACAGATAGCTGTACTTTTGTTACTTTTGTTTCTCTCTTACATTATGGCATTTCCTTCATTGTTTTAAAAGTTAGACTTTGCTTTCGGAAGGATTCCTACTGTTAAAGCAAAAAAATCCAGAGAAAGAAAGAAAATATTGCTTGTATCAATTCTCAAGGCTGACATTTTTAGAGCATATAAACATATATTAGTTTTAAAGGGCAGAATTGGTCAAGAAAGAAATTGAATTTTCAAATTCTAGAAATTACCTCTATAGAAAACAAAGCTTATCATGGTCTGAAAGTGGAGTCTTACCAGGAATCATGGATTGGAGAGATGGAGGATATTATGTGAGCAAGTGTTTATCTCCCCACCTGTTAGGAAATAGAAGACAAAAGCCAGTCTAGCAGGTTCTGGATAGGAAACAGATAGCAGTGAGGGACAGTGAAGCAGGAAAGATACATGTCCTAGCTTTCCATTCTGAGTCAAAACCGAGTAGATAAAACTGTTTAAAATAATCATAAAGTTTGAGCTAAGAGTAAATTAGAGCTTGTTTCTTACTTTTCTGGCCACATATTGGGGAAATTTCTATTTCCTTTGAAGAAGTACTGATTTCAATAAGATGCTACCTAGGTGGTAGGCTAACAGACAGCTGAGGGATAAAGCTAAGAGAAAGAATCAAAGATAGTGCCACTAGAGTCTGCCTCATCATCCATGGACATGGATGGCATCTAGAAATTCCTGTCTACTCAATGGGGGAAGCAAAAGGTAGCTGAGTCAGTAGTCTAGAGGTCTGTCATGGGACTATCTTAGAAAAGTATCTTATAATGGAAGTTGAAGGGTGATAGCTCTGTCCATGCATGGGATGAAAGATATTGCCAAGGTTTAGATTATCTGCTATACCAGCCAGAGATGGAGGCAAGAGGAATGGTATGAGCCCTGACAATGCCATAATAAGAGACTTTTTGCTTCATTGGCAGCATGCCTCAGTACCAGATGCCATTAGGATGCCCAATGATCAGGTGGACTAAAATTCCATCTCCACTGAATTTACCAAGGACCCCAAGGCAGCATAATAAATTACACATGGATCTGCTCACCTTTTCCCACACCTGGTCATGAGAATACACATGTATGCAACTACACTAAGCCAGCAGCTCATCTAGAAGAAAAATAAATCAGAGTTGGAGAGTTGGAAATGCAGTAGGCCTCTCTGTTGTGCTCCATTTTCATATAACCACCTGCCAACTTGACATCTTTACTTGTATGTCCCAGAGGCGTGTCAGACTTAACACATCCAAATACAGATTTTTCATCTTCTCCGCCTACTCTGCTCCTCCTTCAGATTTCATCTTCTCCTTAAATGACAAATGGCACTTTGTGAACCCATCCATTCAGGCACTTGGGAGACATTCTTGAAACTCCATTCCTATTTTTATAAATCTCACAAGTGAATCTACTTCTCTCCATCTCTACTGCCACCTCTCTGATCCAAGGCAACACCATCTCTTGCCTGGGCTGCTGTCCTCAGCAATGAACTCAGGGAGTTTTCTATTTAAATGTGGGGTTTCTGGATATGTGTGGTGGGATTAAAAAAATATATTTGTTGCTTCCCTCTATTCAAATCTGTCTTAACCAAGAGTCGAAAGATAAAGATGTATGACTAAGAAATCACAAACTTCTACAAGAGAGGAAGACATTGAAAACGTACACAGATTGGAGAAAGCCAATTAGCTGGTGCTGGCAGAGAAGAATACTGACCAGAAACCAGTTGATTCAGGAATTTTCGCTGTAAACCACCCCCACCCCGCCCGAAAGGCTCATAAGTAACAGGTAGCAGCACTGGCATGCTGGTAAATGTTTAGCAACAGGCTTTCCTGGAAAATCAATCAAACAAACAGACAAACAAAGCACTGATTTATAGTGTTTGCTGATTTCCATGAAGCAAATACACTATGGTCAATTTCAAATTACTAATGTAATGTCATTGGATGCAGACATAAGAAAAAATGTATACAATCTGTCAATAGAGATGATGCAATCCCTAAATGATACCCATGGAGCACAAAATTTACAGCTCATGCATTTTTCCGCAGGAAGGTCCTCAGACATTTGCTTCACTAGATGAGGAAGCAAATCATGAAAGAGGATCGTGAAAAAACAGTGGTCCTAACCCTGGCTGGAAGTGACAGGAAGTCCCAGGAAAAGGGCAGGAAGTTGGGGGATCCCAGAAGGTAGTGCTTGAAGAAAAAATGAAAAGGAACCAACATATTCTTCATGTATTTAGTAGAAAGTATACAACTTGAGGAAAAACAGGGCTTGGGCGAAAAGCATTAGTGATAGAAATAGAAAATTAAGAGAATGAATAAAAGGAAGAATTATTAACACCAACTAATGAATAGCTATGCACAAAAAAGAAGTGAAGTCAGTGAAAAATACTCATTTAGTAATAATAATACTGTAAACAATGAATAGTGATTTCTGCCACAGGTGATATAACTACACTAGGAGGAAAATATTGAGGAGAGTGGTGACGGCAATATCATCCTCCATAGCTGAAACACAATATATAACATCTAAAATTGTAAAACAAAGAATATTACTTACAATAAGAATGTAAGTACCAGAAGAAACAACTGAAGTAATTGAAGAGATTGTCTCATAGGGGAGTAGAGGGTTGCTATGTTTCTTTCATGAAAGCCTTGTAGGCTGAGTATTGCTGGTATTAAGAGCATGGGGTCTGGCATCAGACTGCTTGGATTTAACTTATCATTCTGAGCCCTAGTAGCTGTGTGACCTGGACGAGTTATTTAACCACTCTCATCCTCAATTTCTTCATCTTTATAATAAGCATAACAAGAGTCCTGTTTTGCAAGGGTAATTGTGAGGATTAAATAATATATGTAAAATACCCAGAACAATATTTGGCTCATAGTAAATAATAAATATTAACTTTTATAATTACTATTTTGCTTTTTAAAATTATGTAACCAAGTTATTCTGATAAATATTAAAAAGTAAGTTAAATGAATAATAAATGTGATGGGTTATAAGGCTTTGAATGAAGTAAAGCCTTTATTCAAAGTTTATGTATGGCAGGGTTTATTTGAGGTTGTAGTTTGGATACATATTTTTTTTTGCACGAGAAAAACTGTAAATATGCAGTTTTATTTCTTAGGAAGAAAATGGAAAACTCTGTAAGGAAACCAAGGTATTCTTCCAGAGGAAAAGATTAAGACCCTAAGTCATTGTTCCCAAGATTCAAAGTCATTAAAACTTATCCAGGTGTAGTGGCTTGACCATGATATAGACCCAGGGACACAGAAGGGCAATCAGTCTCCTAATATGAAATCAGCATGAAGGAAGAAGGTGGCACGATGGGCAGGTTGTTACTAGAACATGGAACATAATGGTAGTTCTGGCTTCATGAGGACTCAGACACCAGAACCTATTCTGAGGTAGCCATCCTAGTTATCAGCTTCTTCACTCCAGAAGTCATCCTATTAGTTCATAGTATCAGCTTTATCATTGAGAATCCAAGATAATTTCGGGATGGGGCACACTTGGCTAAGTTGGACAAGATAAGGACTTTCTCTTAGGCCTCAAATTACCAATGAAGCATGCACAGTGTTAAAAGGGGGTGGAGAGGAGGCTCAACATTTTGCTTCGGATGTGACAGATGATAAGATCAAGTAGAGGTATGTCTTCTGGGACCTCTGTTGCTCTGTGCAGGCCTCTGCTGGGACTCCACACATCTGGATTTGGCAACAGAAATAAGGATGTGGCACATTATTCTTGAGGTACTGGCTTCACACCACAGCTGTAAAGTTCTCTGGTCTCATGATCATATCAGAGATTAAGGAACAATAATGGTTTTTTTGCACATGAGTGAGCCTCTGAAAGGTTCTTTTGGTAGTAGAAAGACAGAATCCATGGAAAGAAACTAAACTTCATGTTAACTGAGTGTGTAGGTTTCAAGTTTTGTGTTTGAGATACTATTCTGAGATAGTATTCTTATTGCAAATTTTAAGATGGTACATCCTGGTTCCATATACTTATTCCTGATATGAGAAAGATAAATCCGTTGGCTTTTGAATGTACCCTGGTCCCTGCCCTGGTTGATATATGTAGAGAAGCTAGAGCTGTATACAGTTGACCCTTGAACAACACAGAGATTAGGAGTGCTGACCCTCCATGCAGTGGAAGATCCGCATGTAACTTTACAATCAGCCCTCCATATCTGCAGTGCCACATTTGAGGATTCAACCAGCCACAGATCCTGCGGTACTGTAGTAGGCATTTAGTGAAAAACATCCTCGTATAAGTGGACCCACACAGTTCAAACCTGTGTTGTTCAAGGGTCAACTGTATTCACGTTTTCACTGTTTTTTACCTGGCTTGGTGATGACACTGAACTAGTGCATCCAAGCCTAGGGATTCCATTTCCCCATCTGCAAAAGAAACATAATGAATGGTTAGGTTACCCCTTTCCATCTCACAAGAACATTGAAAGAACCAAGGAGTGCATTACATCAAACAGCATAAGTAAGATAATTTTCCAAGCACTTACTAGAAAACACTGTGCTAAGTATTTAACATATATTATTCCATTTCATCCATTATTTACAAAAAACCTTGTGAAAAAGACAACATTATCTCCAGGTCACAGAGAGAAGAACCAAGGCTCAAAGAAGTTATGCAATTTCTCCAGAGGCCAGAGCTACGATTTAAGTCTACTCCTCTCCGAATCCAAAGACAATTACCCAAACCCCTACCTATCTGGAGCTCACCAGGGAAGGAAACCACATAAATCCACCATTACTATTTTTTGTCTTTTAAATGTCAAAACACTGTCTTTGTTCAGGATCCTCTGATTTTCCTGGATCACACCCACCAGAGATAAGTTATATGTATTTCCTTTCTGAAATGTCAGTGTTTGAGGTAATTAGAAACCTTCTTTAAACCATTTTAAATATGTGAGATATTTAATCCCTAAATTTGGATATTAGATGTAAGAAAAATATTTATCCAAAGACCACTATCCTCACACAATTATTTTTATGGGCTTTTCTTCATATACATATAGTTATATGGTTATAATAACCATGTACATGCAATAACTTTGCTCAGTAGTCATACTATACTTTTTAAAACATGACTTCATGATATTGCTTTGGATTGGCATGCCAGAGGTTTTTAGCCAACCCCATGATGAAAGGTATTTTGTTTATTTCAAACTGTTTATTGTTATAAATAATTCTGTAATGAACATCTTATGTATATATTTTAAATACATTTTCAATTATATGCTTGGCATGCTAACCATTTTCAATTCATTATGATGCAAAAATGAATACACAGTCCACAAAATGTTCATTTTCTCACCAACATAGAAAATACTCTCTTTTTTAATCAGTCAGCATTTATGTATTAATACCTACTATCATAAAGTCTTGATTCTAGTTTCATAGTGTCAGGTTCTATGCCAGGAACTAGAGCATATATTCTTTCCATTTGGTTACGTGATTACCCCTGTTTTACCAATACCACACGGGCAATTAGCCTCAGGGTTTCCCTAATCATGAATTACCATGAAAATCATAGAAAAAAGGGATATGAAATAAAAAGCATGACTTTTAGTCCTGCCATCTAATCTCCTTTATCTACCTAGAGTTTAATGAGCACTAGGCACATGGATTGGTACACATATCCATGGCTAGCAATACATCCCAGGAACTTTGAAGTGTGTGCTATGAATAGACCAATTTCCAGGTCCTGTCTTCACATCTCTGCTTTCAGCTATTTGGTCAGGGAACCCGGGCAAGTGTGCTAGAAACTGTGTTAACCCTGTCATGTGGTGACAAGCAGTGCCATGAGTAAAGAATGAGCCCATTACTGCTTTACAGTACAGGAGACAGGTTAATCCTGTCAAATCCTTGTGCAGTGTCCTTTTCCTTGTTCCAATTACCCGGGAAGTGATGGCACTTTCTCATCCACAGCCTTTCAATACCTGCTGACATGTATTTAGGACATTGCTAGAATTGTAAGTCTTAACCAAACTGTCTTCAGAAATTCTCATGGAACATAAAAGTTACAAAGGCATAAAGGAGACTGAGATCCAATACTTTCTAGACTCAGGCCACACCCATTTACAAACCAGAGGAAGAACTGAGACAGGCAGAAAGAGAAAGATTGTTTTTCAATCAAAATATTTATTTAAATCCAGAATAAAAATAATTGCTGAAACAGAACTGGTCATAGAACATAGAATATCATCATTAACCAACATCCTAATTTTACTGAGGAAGCCAATTCCCTTGAAAATGCAGCAACTTGCCTAAGCTAGTTTGTGGCCAATCCCTAAAATATGCCCTAAAACACTGTTTGTTTTTTTTCATCATTAGCAATTTAGATTCCCTGATTTTTTGGAGTAGCTTTTTATTCATTCAACAAATAACTTTCTAGTGTCTTCAATAAAATTACTACTCTAGGCACTAGGGATTCAGCCAAGGTTGAAATGTAGTGGTGCCGGGAATACAAAATCAAAAGTCACAGTCTGACAAGGAGACAGGCTTGCAGAGTGATAATTTAAAGGTAATGTGATGAGCGGAATCAAAACAAATGGAACCATAAGAAGTGTGCTCCAAAGTCTACCTGAGGGGCTCAGGGGGGAACTTTCCAAAAAAGGTGGCCTCCTTGAAGGAGGAACAGTTTACAAGGAATGACATGGGGAAGAGCATAGGAGGCAAACAGAATATCACACAAATGGGATAGGAGACTTGAGAAGCTACAGAGAGTTGGCCCCACTTTTTGACCTTTGATGACACATTAGCTTATTTACAATCTCCTTATTTTTGGTTTCCGCAGCACCTTGTTACTGCCCCTTTCTCTGCTTAGCATTTGGTGCTCTTATCGGCTCTGTGGTCAGCCCTCTGTTCTTTCTCTACAACACTTTGTCTTGGTTTGCACTGCCTTCTCTTTATCTCCCAGATCTCTCTCAAGCTCCAAATCAATAAATATGACTGTACAAACACTAAAAGTTTGAAAGTATTTTCAGCATTTTGTCTTCAAAAACCCTGTTCTTACCCTGTGTTACCTCAATAGACGGCACCATCACCAAAATAGCTACCCATGTTATCACTCCTGACTGTTTTCTTCCTTCACTCCTCACACTGTCTGCCACCAAATCAGACTAAAGGTAACTTCCCAAAATAATCCTTTTATGACCCTGTCCAAACTTTCCTTTTTATATCATATTATTCATTAGATTTGCTGTTATGAAGTTTCAAATGTCTACAGACTGATTTCTGCCCTATTTCCAGGCCACCAATGGTTTGCTTTCTCTCAGTATAGACTAGTATGCATTTTCTAGAACTTTATATAAATGAAATCAAAGAGTAGGTACTCTTTTTATTCTGGCTTCTTTCACTCAGCATAATTATTTTGAGATTTTTTTCCATACAGTTTTCTATCATCCATGTATTCACACCAAAAGACAAGATCAAGAGAAAAACACACAATAAAAACAAACTCTCAGATGATCCAAAATTGGAGCTAATCAGAAATTGACTTTAAAAAAGTTTTTAATTAATAAATTGTTACTTGAGAAAACAAAGAGAACTTTCCCAGAAAAGCAAGAATTATTTTTAAAAAATCAAATGGAATTCATAGAACTGAAAAATACCATAATTAAAATTAAGAGTTCTGAATAGCTTGGCACAGCTGAAGTGTGGCTTAATTAAATAAATTTTTAAAAGGTCCATAGATAATGTCCAAATTAAAACACAGAGAGAAACAATTGTAGAAAGGAGAAAAAGAGACAAATGGGTATAGTGAAAAAACTTAACATACATGTAAATTGGAGTTTGATAAAGGGTGGATTATAAGAGAGGGCAAGAAACAATTTTTGGAGAGATGATGGCCAAGAACCTTATAAAATTTACAAAAGATATCAACTCACAGATGAAAGAACAACTATGAAACCCCAGCAGGATAAATATAAATAAATATAAATAGGGTTTCCCTGGTGGCACAGTGGTTAAGAATCTGCCTGCCAATGCAGGTGACACAGGTTCAAGCCCTGGTGTGGCAAGATCCCATATGCTGCAGAGCAACTAAGCCCGTGTGCCACAACTACCAAGCCTGTGCTCTAGAGCCTGCGAGCCACAACTACTGAACCCACGTGCCACAACTACTGAAGCCCGTACGCCTAGAGCCCGTGCTCTGCAACAAGAGAAGCCACCACAATGAGAAGTCCATGCACCACAATGAAGAGTAACCCCCACTCGCCACAACTAAAGAAAGCCTGTGTGCAGCAATGAAGACCCAATGCAGTGAAAAATAAATAAATAAAATTTTTAAAATAAATAAATATAAATAAAATCACAACCAGATACATCATAATTGCTGAAAATTCAAAAGAAAAAAGAAAATTTTAAAAATCATTAGATGTGAAAGACATTACCTACACAGAAGCAACAATAAGAATTACAAACTGACCTCTAGACCAAAATTATGATATGGGGAAGACAATAACATTTTTAACATATTGAAGGTAAGTGCCAATTTAGAATTCCACATCCATTGAAAATATATTTCAAAAGTTAATAGCAAAATTAAAACTTTCCCAGATAAACAAAGACTGAGGGAATTAATCACCAGCTATCTCTCACTAACAGAAATACTAAGAAAACTGTAATTTTTCAGAAAGAAGGAAAATGACCTCAGACAAAAAAGTAAGAGATCTAAGAAGGAATTAAAAATAACGAAAGTGCTAATATATACATAAATATATGTGATATATAATAGTGTCATGTGGGATTTTTTAATATACATAGAAGTAAAATGCAGGATAGCACATAAAGCAGCAGAGAGTAAATGTAATTGAAAATCTGTAACATCCAGCCAGTCTGTGTAGTAGTAAAAGAACTAATTTTAATGAGTCAAGAATGTGTGCTGTAATGTCTCTAAAGCAAATACTACAAGCATAACAAAAGAATACATAATTAATAAAACAATAGAGGGACAATTTTTAAACAAAATAATGTATACACCTAACAGAAGAAAGGTAGAGGAAAATGATTATAAAAATCATGGGACAAATGGAAGACAAATGGTAAAATGATATCTATGAACACAAATATGTCAATAATTGTACAGCATGTAAATGGACAAATATTCCAATTAAAAGACTAGTATAAAACACCATTTGACTATGAGATTTTATTTAAAAGGTAAAAAACCCACTTTTTGTTGCTTATAAGAGACTCTCTTTAAAAATTAACAGAAAGGTAAAGGAACGAGCCACATAAACATTAACCAAAAGAAAGCTATTATAGTCCCACCAGCATAAGACAAAGTAGATGTTAAAAAAAGAAAACTGGGACTTCCCTGGTGGTCCAGTGGTTGGGATTTCACCTTCTAATGTGGGGGGTGTGGGTTCGATCCCTGGTCGGGGAGCTGGGATCCCACATGCCTCATGGCCAAAAGATCAAATCATGGAGTAGGAGCAATATTGTAACAAATTCAATAAAGTATTTAAAAATGGTCCACATCAAAAAAAAAAGAAAATTATTAGAGATAGAGGAACATTTTATAACAAAAGAATAAATCAATGAGAAAGATATAACTGTTCTTATATGTATGTACCTAATAATACAACTTTAATATCTATAAGGCAAAACTTGACAGAACCTAAAGAATAATAAAAGTTATAATCATATTGAGAAATTTTAATACCTTCTTCAATAACTGACAAGAAATCAGTAACAATATAGAAAATCTAAACATTGCTTTAAAAACTGACTTAACAGACAGAAAACACTGCAAACAAAAATGACAAAACTTTATTTTCAAACACACACAAAACTTATAACAAAATAGCAACTTTCATGAAATTTTAAGTAGACATATCATTTAAATATGTTCTCTTACCACAGTAAAAGCTAAGCTAAAAACAAAACCCAGAAAATATCCAAATATTTGGGAACTAAGCAACATACTTCTAAATAGCACATGGAATTGAAAAAGGAATCACAAGGAGAATTAGACAATTTAACTGAATGATAATATAAATATGATATGTCCAAATTGTGGGATGCAGCTGAAGCAGTGCTTTGAAGGAATTTCACAGCATTTTATGCATATATTAGAAAAGGAGAATAGATATAAATCAATGATCTACTACTTACATAAAAAGGAGATATAACAGTAGATTCTGCAGATATTTAAATATGAATAACTCTATACCAATAAATGTTTAAAGTCAGTTGACAGAATAAATTGCTTTAAAAAACATAATTTATCTAAACTAATACCAGAAGTATTAGATATTGAATGTCTCATACCTATTAGAGAAATAAATCTGTAATATTTAAAATCTTCAATCTTATGTTTAAATAGCTTCACTGGTGAATTTTTCAACAAAATAATACAATAGGAGGTATAGGGGATTCTCCAGATTTTAGCTAATTGAGGGTACAGAGAGGCAAAAGTTGCTTATTAGTAGTGAGTTCAAATTGGAAATCATGACAGGCCTCATACTCTCTCCAAAACTTTAAGCAGTGAAATTAACCACCTAGTTGTAGTCAGAGAAATTGAAAAAAACATGTTCCTGATGAAACACAGCTTACTTAATCTGCTTTTCACATGGAGGAAGACACCAATAAAGATTCCTCCACACTTTTTACCAGTTCATGTGGCAGAGAGCTACAAAAGACACAGTGAGTGATAGGGTAAGGGCAAGAATAAAAACAAGAGCAGCGGAGCCTCAGGCACTCCAGGATCGTGACAGAGTTGCGGCGGGGATAGGGGACGATGGGGGTGTTGGCTGCTTCTTCTAGATGCTAGGGAAGGCAGCTGGACCTGGATCCAAAGCAGGCTCTCCCTATTGACAAGGCCCGAAGGACGGCTCCCGGCTGGATGACTGAGCAGAGTACAGAAGGCCGGTCACCCTGTGCCTTTGGATTGGAGAATTTAACACATCTACGTGTAAGCCATGTGGCTAACAGGGTCTTGGTGCTCCGGCCAGGTGTCAGGTACGAGCCTCTGAGGTGGGACAGCCGAGTTCAGGACATTGGACCACCACAGACCAGAGGCCCCACATAATAAAGATCAGTGAGAGCTCTCCCAGAGATCTCCATCTCAACACTAAGATCAAGCTCCACACAGGACCAGCAAACTCCAGTGCTGCACACCCCATGCCAAATAACTAGCAAGACAGGAACACAACCGCACCCATTAGCAGAGAGGCTGCAAAATCATAATAAGTTCACAAACACACTAAAACACATCACCAGACGTGGTGCTGCTCACCAGAAACAAAAGACCCAGCCTCATCCACCAGAACACAGGCACCAGTCCCCTCCACAAGGAAGCGTACACAACCCACTGAACCAACCTTACCCACAACTAGGGGCAGACACCAAAAACAATGGGAAATACAAACCTGCAGCCTGCGAAAAGGAGACCCCAAACACAGTGAGTTAAGCAAAATGAGAATACAGAGAAATATGCAGCAGATGAAGGAGCAAAGTAAAAATCCACCAGACCAAACAAATGAGGGGAAATAGGAAGTCTATCTGAAAAAGAATTCAGAGCAATGATAATAAAGATGATCCATAATCTTGGAAACAGAATGGAGAAAATACAAGAAACGTTTAACAATGACCTAGAAGTACTAAAGAGTAAACAAACAATGATGAACAACACAATAAAAGAAATTAAAAATTCTCTAGAAGGAATCAATAGCAGAATAACTGAGGCAAAAGAACAGATAAGTGACCTGGAAGATAAAAGAGTGGAACTAACTACCGCAGAGCAGAATAAATAAAAAAGAATGAAAAGAATTACGGACAGTCTCAGACCTCTGGGACAACATTAAGCACACCAACATTTGAATTATAGGGGTCCCAGAAGCAGAAGAGACAAAGAAAGGGACTGAGAAAATATTTCAAGAGATTATAGTTGAAAACTTCCCTAATATGGGAAAGAAAATAGTCAATCAACTCCAGGAAGCACAGAGAGTCCAATACAGGATAAATCCAAGGAGAAACACGCAAAGACACATATTAATCAAACTATCAAAAATTAAATACAAGGCAAAAATATTGAAAGCAGCAAGGAAAAAGCAACAAATAACATACAAGGGAATTCCCATAACGTTAACAGCTGATCTTTCAGCAGAAACCCTGCAAGCCAGAAGGGAGGGGCAGGACATATTTAAAGTGATGAAAGGGAAAAACCTACAACCAAGATTACTCTACCCAGCAAGGATCTCATTCAGATTCAACAGAGAAATTAAAACCTTTACAGACAAGCAAAAGCTAACAGAATTCAGCACCACCAAACCTGCTTTACAACAAATGCTAAAGGAACTTCTCTAGGCAGAAAACAGAAAAGAAGGAAAAGACCTATAATAACAAACCCAAAATAATTAAGAAAATGGTAACAAGAACATACATATCAATAATTACCTTAAAAGTAAATGCATCAACAAAAAGACACAGACTGGCTGAACGGATACAAAAAGAAGACCTGCCTATATGCTGTCTACAAGAGACCCACTTCAGACCTAGGACACATACAGACTGAAAGTGAGGGGATGGAGAAAGATGTTCCATGCAAATGGAAATCAAAAGAAAGCTAGAGTAGCAATTCTCATATCAGAAAAAATAGAATTTAAAATAAATACTATTAAAAGAGACAAAGAAAGACACTACATAACGATCAAGGGATCAATCCAAGAAGATATAACAATTGTAAATACTTATGCACCCAACATAGGAGCACCTCAATACATAAGGCAAATGCGAACAGCCATAAAAGGGGAAATCGACAGTAACACAATAATAGTAGGGGACTGTAAAACCCTACTTTCCCCAATGGACAGATCATGCAAAATGAAAACAAATAAGGAAACACAAGCTTTAAATGACACATTAAACAAGATGGACTTAATTGATATTTATAGGATATTCCATCCAAAAACAACAGAATACACTGTTCTCAAGTGCTCATGGAACATTCTCCAGGATAGATCATATCTTGGGTCACAAATCAAGCCTTGGTAAATTTAAGAAAATTGAAATCGAATCAAGTATCTTTTCTGACTACAATGCTCTAAGACTAGATATCAATTACAGGAAAAAACTGTAAAAAATACAAACACATGGGGGCTAAACAATACACTACTAAATAAGCAAGAGATCAGTGAAGAAATCAAAGAGGAAGTCAAAAATACCTAGAAACAAACGACAATGAAAACACGATGACCCCAAACCTATGGCATGCAGCAAAAGCAGTTCTAAGAGGGAAGTTTAGAGCAATACAATCCTAACTCAAGAAACAAGAAAAATCTCAA
Source organism: Neophocaena asiaeorientalis asiaeorientalis (assembly GCF_003031525.2). Lineage (NCBI taxonomy): Eukaryota > Metazoa > Chordata > Mammalia > Artiodactyla > Phocoenidae > Neophocaena > Neophocaena asiaeorientalis. Next base: position 16,858,384 of record NW_020173674.1, on the reverse strand, counting down.
ATAATCAACCTAACCTTATACCTGAAGAAATTGGAGAAAGAAGAACAAAAAAACCCCGAAGTAAGCAGAAGGAAAGAAATCATAAAAATCATATCAGAAATAAATGAAAAAGAAATGAAGGAAACAATACCAAAGATCAATAAAACTAACAGGTGGTTCTTGAGAAGATAAACAAAATTGATAAACCATTAGCTAGACTCATCAAGAAAAAAAGGGAAAATACTCAAATCAACAGAACTAGAAATGAAAAAGAGAAGTAAGAACTGGCACTGCAGAAATACAAAGGATAATGAGAGATTACTATAAGCAACTATATGCCAATAAAATGGACAACCTGGAAGAAATGGACAAATTCTTAGAAAAGCACAACCTTCCAAGACTGAGCCAGGAAGAAATAGAAAATGTACACAGACCAATTATAAGCACTGAAATTGAAACTGTGATTAAAAATCTTCCAAGAAAGAAAAGCCCAGGACCAGATGGCTTCACAGGTAAATTCTATCAAGCACTTAGAGAAGAGCTAACACCTATCCTTCTCAAACTCTTCCAAAATACAGCTGAAGGAGGAATACTCCCAACTCATTCTACAAGGTCACCATCACCTTGATACCAAAACCAGACAAAGATGTCACAAAACAAGAAAACTACAGGCCAATATCACTGACAAATATAGATGCAAACGTCCTCAACAAAATAATAGCACACGGAATCCAATGGCACATTAAAAGGATTATACACCATGATCAAGTGGGTTTATCCCAGGAATGCAAGAATTCTTCAATATACACAAATCAATCAATGTAATACATTATATTAACAAACTGAAGGATAAAACCCATATGATCATCTCAATAGATGCAGAAAAAGCTTTAGACAAAATTCAACACCCATTTATGATAAAAACTCTCCAGCAAGTAGGCATAGAGGGAACTTACCTCAACATAATGAAGGCCATATATGACAAATGCACAGCCAACATCATTCTCAATGGTGAAAAACTGAAACGATTCCCACTAAGACCAGGAACAAGACAAGGTTGCCCACTCTCACCACTATTATTCAACATAGTTTTAGAAGTTTGAGCCACAGCAATCAGAGAAGAAAAAGAAATAAAAGGAATCCAAATTGGAAAAGAAGAAGTTTGCACATGACATGATACTCTACATAGAGAATCCTAAAGATGCTACCAGAAAACTACTAGAGCTAATCAAGGAATTTGGTAAAGTAGCAGGATAGAAAATTAATGCACAGAAATCTCTTGCATTCCTATACACTAATGATGAAAAATCTGAAAGAGAAATTAAGGAAACACTCCCATTTACCACTGCAACAAAAAGAATAAAACACCTAGGAATAAACCTACCTAAGGAGACAAAAGACCTGTTTGCATACAACTATAAGATACCAATGAAAGAAATTAAAGATGCTAGAAACAGATGGAAAGATATACCATGGTCTTGGATTGGAAGAATCAACATTGTGAAAATGACTACACTCCCCAAAGCTATCTACAGATTCAGTGCAATCCCTATCAAACTACCAATGGCATTTTTCACAGAACTAGAACAAAAGATTTCACAATTTGTATGGAAACACAAAAGACCCCGAACAGCCAATGCAATCTTGAGAAAGAAAAACAGAGCTGGAGGAATCAGGCTCCCTGACTTCAGACTATACTAGAAAGCTATAGTAATCAAGACAATATGGTACTGGCACAAAAACAGAAATATAAATCAATGGAACAGGATAGAAAGCCCAGAGATAAACCCATGCACACATGGTCATTTTATCTTTGATAAAGGAGACAAGAATATACTATGGAGAAAAGACAGCTTCTTCAGTAAGTGGTGCTGGGAAAACTGGACAGCTACATGTAAAAGGATGAAATTAGAACATTCCTTAACACCATACACCCAAATAATCTCAAAATGGATTAAAGACCTAAATGTAACGCCAGACACTATAAAACTCTTAGAGGAACACAAAGGCAGAACACTCTATGACATAAATCACAGCAATATCCTTTTGGACCCACCTCCTAGAGAAATGGAAATAAAAACAAAAATAAACAAATGGGACCTAATGAAATTAAAAGCTTTTGCACAACAAAGGAAACCATAAACAAGACGAAGACAACTCTCAGAATGGGAGAAAATATTTGCAAACGAAGCAACTGACAAAGCATTAATCTCCAAAATGCAGCTCATGCAGCTCACTATCAAGAAAATAAACAACCCAATCCAAAAATGGGCAGAAGACCTAAGTAGACATTTCTCCAAAGGAGACATACAGATTACCAACAAACACATGAAAGGATGCTCAGCATCACTAATTATTACAGAAATGCAAATCAAAACCACAATGAGGTATCACTTCACACCAGTCAGAATGGCCATCATCAAAAATCTACAAACAATAAATGCTGGAGAGGGTGTGGAGAAAAGGGAACCCTCTTGCACTGTTGGTGAGAATGTAAACTGATACAGCCACTATGGAGAACAGTATGGATATTCCTTTAAAAACTAAAAATAGAACTACCATACGACCCAGCAATCCCACTACTGCATATATCCTGAGGAAACCATAATTCAAAAAGAGTCATGTACCACCATGTTCACTGTAGCACTATTTACAATAGCCAGGATATGGAAGCAACCTAAGTGTCCATCGACAGATGAATGGATAAAGAAGATGTGGCACATATATATAATGGAATATTACTCAGCCATAGAAGATATGAAATTGAGTTATTTGTAGTGCGGTGGATGGACCTAGAGTATGTCTTACAGAGCAAAGTAAGTCAGATAGAGAAAAATAAATACCATATGCTAACACATATATATGGCATCAAAAAATAAATGGTTCTGAGGAAGCTAGGGGAAGGACAGGAATAAAGACGCAGACTTAGAGAATGAACTTGACACGGGGAGGGGAAAAGGTATGATGGGACGAAGTGAGAGAGCGGCATGGACATATATACACTACCAAATGTAAAATATATAGCTAGTGGGAAGCAGTTGCATAGCACAAGGAGATCAGCTCGGTGCTTTGTGACCACCTAGAGGGGTGGGATAGGAAGGGTGGGAGGGAACCGCAAAAGTGTGGGAATATGCGGTTTTATGTATATGTATAGCTGATTCACTTTGTTATACAGCCGAAACTAATACAACATTGTAAAGCAATTATACTCCAATAAGGATATTAAAAAAAAAAGAAAAAGAAGAGCAAGTGAGTGAGAAAAAGAAAAAACAGAGACTTCTAGGTCTGCCTCTTGAGTAGAGAGATGTCTATTCTGTCATTAACATTGGGTAATGGATGGATGAGAAGCACATCTCACCAATCAGCTAAAAAAAGAAACCTCCTCTCCTCTTACATGCAGTAGCAACTGAGATAAGGAAGACAAAATCTTTGGGTTTCCTTCTAATACTGTTTCTTCTTAAGAAGTGAAGCAGAAGCCCCTTGTGAGAAATGTGAGCAAGGAAGAAAAAGTGTTTCTCATATCTTACCATAGAAAACTAGGAATGAGATAAGAAAGCTGATGACCAAAGCAAACCATGGATTTGGCTACTGGAGTAGTAGTAATAGAGTACAGCTGCTGAAGAATGTACTATGGGCTTTGGAACTCTCCAAACCAGGACTAGAGTCTTTACCCTTCTCTTACCAGTTGTGAGACCTTGAAAAAGACTGTCACAGCATCTTACAAAAGTAGCTCAATGGATTTTACAAAATTTAGTCTGTTTATAATAGTCTGATGTATAACAGTCTCACATGAAATCACATGGGGATAGTTCAAATGGGATAGTCATTTATTTTCCATGGCAACTGACAAAAGTACAGAAAAATGTTATTGTGACTGAAGACTGGAGAGAAAAAGGTTGGATAGATTGATGAGAGGAGAGAGAGTAAAAGGGGGAGATTGCCAGGGTTAGAGAAAATAAAGATTGGTTTTAAAAATTAGTTCAAAGTTGAGGATAAATGCTCCAGACTCTCGACAGTGATTTGTGATTGAGTTACTTCTCACGCAGACAATCCTATGTTAGATTACTCCCTGATGAGTAGCAGCAAGAATTGATTTAATATTATTACATTTATTACTTATTCTACAAGCTTTTATTGGCTATACACTCAGTGCCAGGTACTAGGCTAAAGATACAGTCAATGTAAGAGACATGTCTCTAGCTTTCAAGCATCCAAATTAGAAGACATGACTAGCCCACAGAAAAGAAGCAGAAAATCAGATTTTATGACATAGTTGGAGAGAGACAGAAAATAATGCAAGGGATTTAGAAGAGTCTTCTCCACAGTGTGAATAATTCCTACACTTCAGAAAGTACTACAATTGCTTAACAGTGCCTATTAATTGTGATTATGTTTAAATCAAGGAAAAGTCATAGAAAGCTTGACTGTGTGTATATACACACACACACACACACACACACAAACATACATATATATGGTACATTCTCCAAATTGGCTCTAAGTAATAAAGCTGGGATTCTATTCCCCATAATTGGATAAAATTATTTAAAGGAGTGAATAAACACAAAGAAGTTTATGGATAATGCTGAGCACAGACTAATTATACTTCTACTGATAAAAAGTATCTATCATTTATTGAACACATTATATGCCAGATCAGTACTAAGCGTTTTATACATAGTTTTGTATACTCTACCTCTCTATCTACTTACCTATCTATCTATATGTAATATCTTCCTTGTCTTATATTAAGTTTATTCCATGCAGACACACATTCTCTAGGTCTCTGGCTGGTCATAATTTCTGGGTAAAAGTATAAGCAGAGGGGGTCAGTGGGATGAACTCCAGCCTCAGCTACTGAAGTTGGTCCTGAGGTGGTAACTAATACTCATCATCTTCTACACCCCACAGAGATGCCCCTCACCTCTGCTGGTGGCTTGCCTGGATGGAAGACCCAGATCCTCACCCTTGAGGGATCTGAACACTTGTTTTATCATGCCCTGATCAGACCAGGGTTGCTATACTTGCCATTTACAGTTAAAACTTGGCATGGTAGTGCCAAAAATATGTCAAATATATTCTTGCCTGCTCCCATGACATAGCGGTTTACTTATCTCCTCATGGTGATCAGGGTCAATTACCTCTTCCAGTGTAATAACCCTGCTCTGTGCCTTCTTATCTATTGACATGGAAAGCCCAAATTGACCAGACAACAACTATAACTTTAGCTGTAGTGAGACTCTTAATAGGTCTCCTGTCGGAAGCATCTCTTCACTAAAAATAAGTACTCTAGACCCATAGAGCCTGAAGTTGTAGGAATGAGAAAAACAAATTCCCCCCGTGGGTCACTGGGAGTGATAATAAACAGGACATTCTTTCTTCCATTTCTTGGTTTCTGCACTCAACATTCTACCTCTTGTGGACACCCCCGCACAGCGGCTGTTGGTTTGACGAGATACATTACATGTTGAAGGATAGTGCATCACCCTCACAGGATGCTCTCTCCCAGCTGGCACCACAGTTGTACCTTTAAGTGGCCATTCCACTGCTCTATGAAGCCAACAGTTTCTAGATGGTGTGTCATAAAACAGGTCCAGTGGGTCTGGATCCATGGTCATATGCCCAATGTTGTACCTTCATTGCTATAAAGTGGGTCCCTTAGTTCAAGAAGAAGTTATACAGAATCCATGTTGGAAGCGCTCTCAGTGATGCTGACTGAGCCCTGTAGCCAGGAAAGGAAAACCATCCCTGGAATACATGTCAGTCCAAACCTGGGTGAATTGCTACCTTTTCCAGAATGGTAAGTGGTCTTTTTACAACTTTACACCAAGTGTATGGTCTCCTCCAGAGAAGGTACATTATTGAAGACTCAGGGCTGGTCTCTGTTCCTGGAAAGTTGACATTCAGCAATGGCGGTAACTAGGTGAGCCTTGGTAAGAGGAAGCCCAGGCTATCACCCATGCCTAGTCTCCATCACTGTAACGGTGGCTTTTTCTTTCATTAGTCCATTGTTCAATCAAGGGGTGACTGAGAACAAAGACTGGCTAACACCTACTGGCCAAGTCATCCTATATACTCAATTTTAGGTGCTTCTGCAATACATAGCCTGTGGTAAGTATTTATTATGTGATATAAAAATCTTCATACTTTGTTCCCTCAATAAGTCCTTCAACATGACTCTCCCCCAGACCTCCCTGTCATAGATCTTCCAATCTTGCTCCTTTCAGGCTCCTAACCAACCAGTAAAGCAATTCATCACTGCACCTGTGTTTGTGTAACTCAAGCCACTTAGTTTTCCATACAGAACAGATGACCAAGAAAAGCCATTAAAGCTCCTCCACTCTTCCCACCGGGAGGATTTCCACTCACCACCGTTTTAGAGGGCCACTCATAAGTAGGGCTGTCCTGAAAACACACTCTATTTTTGGTTTGTACCAGTATATTAGAGCTGCTTTCTGCATAAACCAAGCAGAGTTTGTTTGTTCTCTCTTATCAGTCCATCATAAGGAACTCTCCATAAGGCCACAGGTGTGAACTGAGGGAACATCATCAGTGCAATAACAGTGAGTGACATGCGAGTCACGGCCACTTTTTCACGAGGCTACTCTGTGACCTCTGAACCTAGTTGGAGAATTACTATACCATCTTGCAACAGATTGCTGCTGGGTCCACTAAACCGTAGACTTGGTGGGTGTAACAGCCTGTAGTTCATAAGGAACACTGCTGGCTGCAGGCTCACTTGATGCCCCATGGTCACATGACCAGTGTCTACCAGGGCCCAGTATCTTTCTAGAGGCTACTTTTTGAATAATGTACAGTTCTTTTCTGCGGATGGTGTGGCCTTTCCCCAGAATCTTAGAGGTCTGTGCTGTGACTCTCCTGCTGGGGCTTGGCAGAGATACCACATGGCACCTCTGCTCAGTACAAATACCTCTAGTAACATGGGATCAGCCGAGTCATGTGGTTCAAGTGACAAAGCAATGGCCTGCACTTGCTGCAGAGGATTTTCTTTCTCTGAACGTCACTCAAAATAAGGAGCCTTTGACATCACCCAGTAAATGGATGAAAGCAGTATTCACATTTACAGAACACGCTCTTCTAAAACCTAAAGAATTCTAGTCATCAGCTCAGACTGCCCTCCGTGTTTCAGGAGATTATATCTCTTTAAAAGTGGCCAAGGAGGCCCTCTGAATTTCACACTTTGCTTCAAATTGGTGATTAATAGATAAAAACTTGTAATTTTCTCTCTTCAATGCATTAAATGGTGCTTTGCACTGGCACCCAATTCGAAAAGCCCTATAATTATTATTCCAATAAAATTCCAATGAGATTGCAAAAGCTAATATGTCCCCTCCACCCGTTTCCTGTCCCAGTTCCTCGCAGGTAAAAACCTAAGCAATTTCACTGCTGCAACACTATGCCAGGAATCACTCATACTTCACCTACCACCAGTAACGGGGTCCTCATTGGCATTCAGTCAGGAGATGATCCCACTTCAGAATCCCATTCTTTACATCCAGCTTTCTCGGATCACTCCTGGTCTTCTGGCAGCTTCCCTAAAAGCAGAGTCTGAGATGGGATTTTTGTGCAAGTGCTTTATTGAGAGAATGTTCTCAAAAGAAAATTGTGAAAAGATAAGAAAGCAGGATAGAGCAGAGCAAAAATCTAGGCAAAGTTGTGATTTTGATGAAATCTATCGTTAGATTGGTCTCTTAGAGAGCTCTAGAGTATATGTAGACCTACAAGTTGTCCCATTTTAAGGCAAGTGGTGAGACTTTTGAACCCCCATATTTGTCAGGCATTGGCAAAGGACCACCCCAGGAGGGTGGGCACAATCTCCCAAACATTTCTGTGTGAAGAGGCTCATGTCAGCCAAGGAAAATTCTTAGGAGATGAATATAGGTGTGGGTGTGGGATGGGAGCACCACTGTAGTAAAGGATATCTGGATGGGCCGCCAAAAGAGGTTACTGCAGAAAACATGAGTTCCAAGATACCTATCACAGTACTCTACCCAGGAGTCAAGTAATCAACTATCCTGCCGGCTACCTGCCTGGACTGCCACATGTGACCTTCACCATCTTCCCAAACACCAGCCACTGTCTGTTGTTGAGTACTGCCTGGTGTCAACATCTTTAGCACCTGCCGCAATCAGAGAACGTGTCTCATCAGCCAGTATGGTGTACAAATGTGAGTCATGGGAGGTAACAGAAGTTATTTTACTTTGTAACCCTTTCCCTTCTAAATGTGCTCAGTGGGGAGAACTTTCCAACTAAGTACAAACTCAGGTGAACCCTATGATTTTCCTCACTCTTCTTAGGCAGACTAGAAATTAAAATATCCAACCCAACAGTCAAAATTACAAACTTGCTATAAAGTTCAAGACTCTCCTCTTCCTTTGTTTGGCTCCCTACATTTGGGGAAAATGAAAGTGTGGTTGGTTTCTCTTCCCAGGTTGGTGCTGAGGATGGAAGAGAAGTTAAGAAGGTAAGGCAGGAGCATTCTTACTTGGCTGGTACTATTATGGGTTACTTTGTATTCACTGGGCTGAGTGTACAGAAGAGCTGACTCTTTCTCTGGGAGGTACTTTCATGGGTTTTTCAAAAACACATCATTCACCACTGAAATGCTCTTATCTGCAATTTTCTTGATCTTGACAAATAAACCTCACTTCAGTTAGTCACTTACTCCCTTGTCAGTCCCTAGGAAGCTGGTGATAATGTCAGTTCCTGTTGCCTGAAAAATGTTCAGCCTTCTAGATAGCTCTAATGTGAACCAAATTCCAGCTCTCTCTCCTGCATTTGGCCCAGGGGAAACACTCCCTCACTGTTTCCCCCAAACGCTGGGAATGTAAGATATCCCTTTGCTACGATAAACTCCTTTGCTCCACCCCAAACCAGGCAGTTGATCAGGCTCTTGCCATTTAAATTTCTCAAGCAGATTTTAGAAACAGGCCTCTCTGTCCTCCAGACCACAGAGGACACCTATTAAGTATTGATCATTGAAGCCAGTCATTAGGTTTGAGATACAAGGCAGGGACATTCTGCATCTCAGTTGGGTTGAGTGATGAGATTCACAGCACACCAAAAGTTTTCTCCAGAATTCCTCTTTACAAAGCTTAGCTCCCCTTTCACTTTTTCTGACTTGTTTTATAAATTCTAATGTGGGTAAACGGTCCAAGAGTTTTATAATCAGTTTTGGTTAAATCTTTTAAAAGTACACCTGTAATTTGCACTTCACTTTGAATATGGTGTCCTCTGTATCTCAGCATTTGTGTAACACTTTTAGTTTAACATATTGTCACATCCAGATTTTAGTTCCAGGTCTGACCTCTTCAGCTCTCTCTCAAAATTGATATTCTAAAATCATGCCCTTTCCTCAGTTCTCTACATAACTTTTTCATCCAATCATTTCACCTCTCTTAAACCCAGTTCTAAGTAGACTTATTAAATAACTAGCTATATTCAGAAAATAATGTATTTGCCCACATTGAGACCAGAGTGACCTAAGATCAATTCCAGGCTCTGTCAAGTTATGTGATCTTAGGTAAGCTACTTAGCCTCAATGACCCTCATCTGTAAAACACCTGCCTTAGAGAATTATTGTGATGATTAAATGATATAATAGTTATAAAATCCAGGTACATAGTAGAGGCTCAACAGATATTAGGGTCCTTTCTTAACTTTACCCACAATTTGCCTTCAGGTTGTTTTTGCCATGTAGATTCCAGTCAAATCCTAGCATCTTTTTCCTTGCCATCTCCCACACAGCAATTGGAAACCAATAACCTATTTTCAAGAGTGATGTCACCAAGACAGGGGGGTAGGAGACGCCAGCTTCCACACCCCCACAAAGATCAACCATATGACAGCTATCTACAAACACGACCAGCTCTGAGAGAGCTCAGGATCCCATTTAATAAACTTCTGCAATACAGTGGAACAAAAAGCCTTAGCATAACTGCACAAAAACTGAAGAAAGAACAGCTTCATTTTACCTGCATCACCTCATCCCCCAGGTTGGCACTGCTCAGTGCCAAGAGGAAACTCCCCAGCTAGAAAGAGCTCCCCTCATGGGAAAGGGAGAAAGGGGTATGAGACTAGCTTCCTTGGCCTTTTGGGGCACTGCACAAGAACCCACTTTAGTTTCAACCCACCCAGAGATCAGCAAAGCTGAGATGTATAGAGATGGTTAGGAATAAGGAAACAGGGCAAGAGCAACCAGTATCAGCCACAGAGTGGGAGCAATCACAGTTCCCGGTGACTTATCAGGAAAAAAAGAGAGAGGACTCAAATAAATAAAATTACAAATGAAAGAGAAGATGTTGAAACATACCAAAGAAATACAAAGGTTTATAACAGACTACCATGAGCAATGATACCCCCAAAAAATTGTGCAACCTACAGGAAATGGATAAATTCCTAGAAACATACAACCTATCAAGACTGAATCACGAAGAGATAGAAAATCTGAAGAGACCAATTAAAGTAAGGAGATCGAATCAGTAATCAAAAACCTCCCAACAAAGAAAAGCCCAGGACCATATGGTTTCACTGGTGAGTTATACCAAACATTTAAAGAAGAATTAACGCCAATCCTTCTCAAACTCTTCCCAAAAAATTAAAGAGGAGGAGGAAACACTTCCAAACATATTTATGAGGGCAGCATTACCCTGATACCAAAGCCAGATAAGGATACTACAAGAAACAAAACTACAGGTCAATATCCCTGATGAATACAGATGCAAAAATCCTCAACAAAATATTAGCAAACCAAATTCAACAGCACATTATAAGGATCATTCACCATGATCAAGTGGGATTTTGCCAAAGCAATCTTTTGAAAGAACAAAACTGTAGGCACCACATTTTCTGATTTCCAACTACATTACAAAGCTATAGTAATAAAAACCATATTACTATATTATGCCAGTATGGTACTGACATAAAACCATACATATAGACCAATAGAATAAAACTGAGAGCACAGAAATAAACCCACACATATATAGTCAACTAATGTTTGACAAAGGAGTCATGAACACTCAGTTGGGAAAGAATTGATCCTCTAATAAATGATGTTGGAAAAATTGAATACTCGCATGGAAAAGAATGGAATTGGATCCCTAGCTTACATCTACACAAAAAAATTAAGCAGAAATGGATTAAATAATAAATGTAAGACCTGAAACCTTTAAACTACTGGAAGAAAACGTAAGGGGAAAAGCTCCTTGACATCAGTCTTGGCAATGATTTTTTTGGATATGACACCAAGAGCACAAGTAACAAAAGCAAAAACAAACAAGTGGGAATATATCAAATTTTAAAATTTGTACATTGCAAAAAAAAAACCAAAACAAACAAACAATAAAAAGTCAACAAAATGTAAAGGTAACCTATGGAATGAGAGAAAACATTTCCAAACCATATATCTAACAAGAGGTTAATATCCAAAATATATAAGGAACTCATAAAACTCAATAGCAAAACACACACACACAATAATCTAATTTACAAAATAAGCAAACAAGCTGAATAGACATTTTCCAAAGAAGTCATACAAATAGCCAACAAGCACATGAAAAAATGTTCAATATCACTAATCATCAGGAAAATACAAATCAAAACCACAATGAGATATCACCTCTCACCTGTTAAGAACAGCTACTGCTGAAGACAAAAGATAAAAAAATGTTGGAGAGGCCATGGAGAAAAGGGAATCCTTGTGCACTGTTAGTAGAAATGTAACTTGGCATAGCCACTACGGAAAACAGTATGGAAGTTCCTCAAAAAATTAAAAATAGAAATACCATATGATCCAGCAATCCCACTGCTGGGTATATGTCCAAAGAAAATCTCAATGAGGTATGTGCACTCTCACGTTTATTGCAGCATTATTAACAATAGCCAAGAAATGGAAACTAAGTGTCCATCAATGGACGAATGGATATTGCAAACGTCGTATATATACAATGGAAAATTACTCAGCCATGAAAAAGTAGGAAATCCTGCCACCTGGCACAACATGGATGGACCTTGAGGACATTATGCTTAGTGAAATTATTCAGACAAAGACAAATACCGTATGATCTCACTTACGTGTGGAATCTAAAAAAGCCAAACTCATAAAAACAGAGGCCAGGGCCTGAGAAGTGGGGAAAATAGGGAAATATTGATTAAAGGGTATAAACTTCCAGTTATAAGAGGAATGAATAAGTTTGGGGGATGTAATGTACAGCATGGTGACTATACATAACAGTACTATATTGTATACTTGAAAACTGCTATGAGAGTAGATATTAAATGTTCTCACCACCACAACAACAAAGGTAACTATGAGAGATGAAGGATGCACAAATAATCTTGCTGTTGTAAACATTCCACAATACATATGTGTATCAAATCATCACACTGTACACCCTAAACTTGCACATTATATGTTAATTATATCTTAATAAAGCAGGAAGAAAAAAAAACTATCATATTTTCAAGGACAGAATGATATCCCTAGGGTTTGACACTACATGCAAAAAACTCCGAATCTAGGGTGAATGAATGATTTCAGGGTTACTGAAACAGCTACATAATTTGCAGGGCTTAGTGTGAACTGAAAATGTGGGGCTCTTTGTTCAAATATCATTAAGAATTATAAATGTCAACAGAGGAGTATGAAACCAAGCACAGGACCCTTAGTGGCAGGCCCTGTAAAGCCAGCCTTTCACAGAGGTCTGAACTCTGTGACTGGACCCTGGCCTCCTCTTTCTGCTCTCTGCTGTACTAGAAAAACTTACACAGACAAACGAAATAGACTTGTTCCAACTTCAAGCTAATTAAAGCTGATCAGGCAAAACCTTAATGAGCAAGACAATGACCCTTCCCTACCCTCTTTTGTAAATAGAGGGAGTTTTACATGTTTACCTGCCATATTCAGCTGACAGGCAGTGTCAAGAGGAAATTTCTTTCAATTTCTTTGCATACCTTGTTACTGTTTAAATGTCTCTATCAATTCCAGGCAGCTTACTGCTAAAGCAAGTTGAGGTCTAAGAAAGAACGAGGAAGGGAGGGAGGGAGAAAGGAAGGGAGGAAGGAAGGGAGGAGGGAGAAAGAAAGAAAAGAAGGAAGGAAGGAAGGAAAAAGGAAGGAAGGAAGGAAGGAAGAAAGGAAAGAAAGAAAGAAAGAGAGGGAGGGAGGAAAGAAGGAAGGAAGGAAGAAAAGAAGGAAGGAAAAAAGGAGGAAGGAAGGAAGGAAGGAAGAAAAGAAAGAAAGAAAGAGAGGGAGGGAGGAAAGAAGGAAGGAAGGAAGGGAAAGAGAGGGAGGAAGGGGAAAAGAAAAGAAGGAAAGAAAGAAAGAAAGGGAGGAGAAAGAAAGAGAGAAGGAGGAAGGAGGCAGACAGCTGTAGGTCTCACCAAAACACAAGCTGGGGTCCCTAAAAGATTCATGTTCTATCTATAGAAGAAATTCCTGACTTTCATTAGCTAGGTTTCAAAACATTAGAAGACTCCTAGATCCTTCCAACTTGGCCACTGCCCATAGATCATGTGACATCAATTAATGATGATTCATAGTTTATTCTCTCTGTATTATAAAGGCAAGAAAGTATGACAAACACTGAGACTCCATGCTTTCAATTTGTACTTAATATTAGCAGGTTTTTTTTAAAGTGTGGTATAGAATATATTGTGGACTGCAATCCTACAATAGAAAAAAAAACAGGCCACCAGATTTTGAATTTCCAAGCTAGATGAGATCTTTGAGGTCCTCTAGTGTGAGGTTAATCTTTTGGTGGTCATGAACCATACACACATCATTTTGTAGAGTCCCCAAGAGTTTTATGAACTTTGCAGAAACCCCTGAGTCCCCAAAGATCCTCACAGGAAAAGGGCCAAAGACTCAGAATTCCTTCATATAGTACAACCTCCCTAAGTGTTCTTGTTAGCAAAATAGAGATAATAGTATGGCATGGATGAACCTTGAAAATGTTATGCTAAGTGAAATAAGCCTGTCACAGAAAGACAAATACTGCATGATTCCACTTATATGAAGAATCTAAAATGGTCAAATTCAGTTTAAAGAGTGGAATTATGAACAATGGGTGTCAGGGGCCTGGGGGAGTGGGAAATGGGGAGTCATTAATCAATGAGCTTAAATTTCCAGTTAAGCAAGATGAATAAGCTCTAGAGAGATCTGTTGTGCAAAACTGTACCTACAGTCCACAGAAATGTACACTTAAAAATTCATCAGGAGGGTAGATCTCATGTTCAGTGTTCTTATTACAATAAAATAAAATTAAAATAATGATACCTGCTTTACAGGATCATTGCCAGTACGGAATGAGATAACCTAAGAAAAGTGCTTAAAATATATGCAATGGGCCCCCTCATCTAATCTCAGGCCTTCAGTCTGCACTGTGCTCTACTGGACCTCCCTTCAAGACTCATTCTCCAGCTGCTCAGTGTTGTCAGCCGACAGCAATCAGGAGAGTCTGTCCTCTGAAGAGAGCCTCCTCCCCAAGATCATACACCCTCCTCCCCGGGGACAGCCTCAGTCCAATGACCGAAAAATGCAAACATATAAAGCCTTGGCCCCAGTGCTGCCTTTCAGCAAAACTCTGTGAAGAGCACTCCGAGCATCAGAGCTTCTGTGGAATGAGCTGAGGCCTTTGTTGAGAATGGACCACAATTTAACTGTGTCTGATCCTGCTTCCTTCATGCCCCAACAAGGGCTTCTCTTGTAAACTTCTTGCATACAAGTCTCCAAACTAGACTATGCTCTGGAAAACTTGATCTGTGACTGTATTGCCTCCAGAGACACATAAAGCCAAGATGTGTGAGTCAATGGACAACAGATGAATTCTTAAGAAAGCGGTTGGAGAATCACAATAAGGAGAAATGGCAAGTAAGCGCAGGTTCATGAGAGGCCTCAAGTTCAGCAGGTATTAGAGGACTAGACGGAAAAACTGTCTTTCAACAGTAAGATCTCAATCCCTGAGAGAAATGAAGGGGCAAGTGATTGCCTCAGGCATGAGTGACCCTACGTCCTAGGCAAGTCCAATGACTTAGCTGTTGCAGAACAAGAAAAAGAACAAGCTGCTACATCATGAGGTAGCTTTCCTCATGCAAGAAGCTGATTGTTGGGAAAGGAAAGCAAGGCAGAATGGAATAAGCGAAATGGCTAAAGAAACTGAGCCCCTGAGCTCTGGATCTACCATCCACTTTGGGAGGGGGGTTCCACTGAGTTTAGGCAGAGCCTGAAAGTGAGATTCCACAACAGTGACTGGTGAAGTTTAGGAACAAGTTGCTGAGAAGATCGTGAAACTCAGGGACTAAGGAATTCATGGCAGCAACTGGGCTTTAAACTCCAACAGGACCTGACATTTGTGAAGACAGATGTCCCTTAGATGTATGATGTGGTTCTTCTCTGTGCACACTCCCTCCTCTGCTCAAACAAGATCTTATCAAATGCCTTGTCATTCCACTGCTCTTTCCTCTGACCTGATACAAAATTATCATCATTTTGTTACTGATGTGAAGTCTTCCTTTTCTGTAGCTCTTTTTCTATGGCTCTTTTATATGCTGACATAACATAAAAAATGCTTAATACTTTATTAATATAACTTAATAAATACAAATATCAATGTGATTAACAGAGCTGTAGGAGGTGGTATGGATAGCACACTATTCCACTCACCTCTTAACTGGACATTCTGACAAATCCTATTTTTAGAAATAAAAACTTCCTTCCCACACCTTGCCCCTCTGAGCTCCACCCGAATTTGGAGATGTTTGTGTTGGGAGATCTTCTCCCAGGTTCTCTTTGTGAGCAGCTCTCAGTATCCTGTTACATTCATCTTCCCATCTTAGCGCTTGGAAATGTCTCCAGTGATTAGCATCAAAAACTGAGAACGAAAAAGCAGATGCTACAAATCAACGAAAGGAAAAGTAAGACAAGGTATTCTATGATGAAAGGTACTGGAGTTTTCCATCAGTGACTGTAATAAAGAAATATAATGTCTAAAGAACATAAGACAGAAATATTAAACTTTGAATCCAGGCCACTGCTATTTAAGGGTCAAATATATTGCTAACTCCAACTGAAGCCGTCCATAATATATTATGGTGACTCTTTGAGACACAACTAAAGGCAGAGATAGCATTTCCCAAAAGCTATTATTTTGTTAAAGTTATTCAAAGGGAGTGTAAGCCCTCAATAACCATGTATTTCTCTCTTGGTCATCTCCAACTTGATCAGTAGCACACACTAAATTTATCGTATTAATTTATTGTCATTTTATAAGGAAAAGCTTTTGCTCTAGGATGTGTATAAGGATTAGGAAATGTTAAAAGAAAACCACAGCAGCTACTTTGAATTTATAAGGTTTAGCCAGGTTTTAAATATCACATTCTATTATCAGACAATATATTCTGACTTGAGGTTTGATTGTTATCTTATGTGCTGGGAAGAGAGAGGAGGTATGCAGGGGGATAATTATTCCTCAATCCTCTGGTTTCCATGAAAATGATTTTCCCTAAATTTTCTTGGCTTCTTTTCCAATTCCCTTGCTCTTCCTTAGAGGTACAGACATGCTTGATGAGAGTTCCAGAGTAGGGACAGGGATTCAATATTAGAAAGGTCCATGTTGCCTCACACCTAAACCTCATTATTCAATATCAGCTCTATTATTATCAAATTGATAGTGGTCTCCATTTGCCTCTTGATTTCATCTTACCTCTCAGTTGGCTTAATATTCAGGTGGGAAAGAAAAGTACTATTTAACCAGCCCCCTCAAAATCTATCATTAAATATAGGATACTGGCTCTGGGGAGGTGAGGAGGTGAAAGAAAATGTTTGGAACATTTTGGGACTGTAGGCAAAGAGTGGCATCTCAACAGAGTGCATGTGGGGTACTTCTAAAACAAAACAAAACAAAACAAAACAAAAAAAAACTCTAGACCAGGAGTCAGAAAACATGAGTTTTAAACAAGCTCAGTGTTGCCTTTATCAATTTTGCCCCTACCCAGAGCGAATGAGAACAAATGAGATAAATTTATTTCAGTCTCTGAACTAGATGATTTCCATGTGTCTTGTTGAGCTCCAATAATACATGATCCCAAGGTTAGCTGCCATGTGACCTGCTTATTAATTTTGATAATTACTGGATTCTCTTTTCTTCCTTTTTCTAATAGTTCTCAAAATCTAGGTAAACAAGTTTCCCACCCAGGGACCCCATGCCCATCGCTGAGAAAGACCTCTAGCTTTGGATTCGTAAGTTTCTTTATTCTATCTTCATCCTTTCTCTTCAACTCTGACCATAACCTCTCAGTCTTAGCCATGAAAGGGAATGCAACCTTTCATAAGGCTGGGCCTGGGCATTCCTATAGTCTGAAAGTTGTCATACTATGGCTGTCTTAAATAAAATTTCAAAATATTTCCAAAAAGATTCTCAATGTTTCCTGGGAAGGTATGTCAAAGCTCTAAAACCAAGGAAAAAGACATATTTGAAAATGCCCAGGGCTTCCCTGGTGGCGCAGTGGTTGAGAGTCCGCCTGCCGATGCAGGGGACACGGGTTTGTGCCCCGGTCCGGGAAGATCCCACATGCCACGGAGCGGCTGGGCCCGTTAGCCATGGCCACCGAGCCTGTGCGTCCGGAGCCTGTGCTCCGCAACAGGAGAGGCTACAACAGTGAGAGGCCCACGTACCACAAAAACAAAAACAAAACAAAACAAAAAAACGCCCAATCACATATCAAATATAGCTCAGACTATGATGAACTTTCTTCTCAGCTACTCAGTGTGCTCTAGTGAATACAAATGGCTCAGGAAGCAAGGAAAGTGAGAGGAAAGAAGAAAAAGAAGGAAGGAAAAAGAGGGAAGGAGGGAGGGAGGGAGGAAGGAAGGAAGGAAGGAAGGAAGGAAGGAAGGGAGGGAGGAAGGAAAGAAAGGAGGGAGGGAGGAAGGAAGAAGGAAGGGAGGCAGGCAACATTTATACTATTACATTTACAGGTATTAAGCTAGGCACATTCACATACTTTGTTTCATTTAATTAAGATTAAGCCTGGAGTGTAGCATCAGAATTGCCAGCACCCTGTTGTACATATAGTAACTAATATTTCAAATGGTCCATGAACACACTCCACCAGCTGCTTGATTTCTGATTTTCTATTTGAAATGATGCTTCCTAGAGCATGGGGCCAGTACTTCCTGTAAGGGATGACCCATGTCTTCTTAGCAGCTAAATCTGGCTTTACTGTTTCACTGAGTTTTCGTTCAAGTGTTCTGTCAGTCTTCCCAGTTAGTTGGAGCAAAACTGAGCCAGATCGGTAACAAAGACTCATCGTTCCATAGTCCCAGAACTAACTCCTAATGGCCTCATGACTTTCATGTAATTCACATCTGATGGAGGCAGAGAGAGGAATGGAGGAGAGTGAGAAAGAGGAGGGAGAGGTGCCCCTACAGATGACCTTGGAGCAGTGTGAACGATATCTAATGTTCAGCAGTTACAGGCTATCAGCCACTAATATACTCTCTGGGCTGAACAGAGTAGGCCCATTACTCTCAACTGCAATTTGCCATCTGTGAAGTGAGCTGGTGGCTTCAAACAAGACCACAAATTGCACCTGATACCAAAAAAGACAGGGAGGGGATTATGATGTAAAGCCAAGGGAAGAACAGACAGAGACATAGAGTGACCAAAGACTATAAAAGGATAAGAAGAAATAAACTTTACTCTTCAGAACAGCCCCAAAATGACCCCACCACTCACAAGATTGAATTCCTGGATCCTAACAGACTGCATGGAAATTCCTGGGAGCAAAAGTTTGGTATTGTTCGGAGAGATGTGCACAGCTGGAGCTGACAAAACCCTCCCACTATCAGGCAGCCCCTTTCAGTCTGTTGTCACAATTCATTAGCTCCTTCTGACATTCATTTGACATCATTTCAGGAAAGGGACCTAATCACAGCCCAAAGAAAAGAAAGAGACTTTGAAAAGAACGATGGCTGCAGATACAGAGCAGTTCATAAGTTTTAAATAATGACGACGAGGATGATAATGACAACCCATGATGCTGACCAAATGGCTTGTTTTCCTTCTCATTATAAGCAATGCCAGTTGACAGATGTGGCTTTAAAATTGTACATGAAATTGTGTTTAGATCCTGACTCTGCCTCTTAGGAGCTATTATGGACTAAATTGTGTTCCCCCAAGATTCATATGTTCAAGACCTAACCCCCAGTGTGACTGTATTTCGAGATAGAACCTTTTAGGAGAAAATTAAGGTTAAATGAGGTCATAAGAGTATGGCCCTAATCTGACAGGACCAGTGTCATTATGAGAAAAGGAAGATGTGTTGGAGATCTCTCTCTCTCTCTTCACACACACAAAGAGGAAAGGCCATGTGAGGACACAGAGGGATGATGGTCATCTGCAACCGAGGAAGACAGGCATCTCTAGAACTCAACTCTACCAGCACCTTGATCGTGGACTTCCAGCCTCCAGAACTGTAAGAAAATAAGTGTCCGTTACTTAAGACACCCAGTCTATGGTATCTTGTTATGGCAGCCTGAGCAGACTAATACAGGAGTAATGTTATCTTAGGCAAGGTATAATGATACCTTGGACAGTCTGGGGGTATATTTAATATTTATTGACTATTGAGGGCTTAGCATGGTGACTGGCACAGAGTTAATAACTGGTGTCTCTCAGCACCTTCCCACTGACATCCCAAGCAACTATTATGTTGAGGATGCATACGCCCAGGTACCAGGAATCTACTGAAGCTAGGCCACCTGGGAAATAGCAGAGGCCTTTTCAGTCAAAAGTAAGAAGTGGGTGAGAGAACCCCCATTAATCAAGCACCTTCTACATACAGGATACTGCAGTGAGAACTCCCAAGCTCATCGTCTCATTCTTAAAACAACTCTGTGAAGATTATTGCCACTCAGAAAAGTAAAGGGGCTTGACTAAGAACACACAACAGTTAAGCAGTGGAACCCAGATCTCATGGACTGCAGAGTCATCATTTAGCATGATCCACATGACGCCTAGGAGGTAAGCCTATGTGCATAGGACGTGCAGCCTGGCACAGTGAGCTGCTCACCTGAAACACACACAGGACAAGGAGGCAAAAGAAAGTGGTCTGATCAAACAAAGTATGATCAGTCAAGTATCCTGGAGAACTTAAAATCACCTCTATAGGAATACCTAGTTAACATGGGGGAAGTATTATAAGTGAAAAACAACATATGCAACTTTTTAAAAACTATGATTCCATGTATATATTCATTAAATTTATCTGACATTCACCTGACATTATTTCAGGGAAAAGACACCTCTCATGGTATGCATTTAGATATATACATATTCATACAAGTAAGAGAGGAAAGAAATACACCAAAATGTTTATTTGTAGGAAATTTCTTTGTTCCTTTTCATACTTTCAGTGTTTTCTATAACTTTAAACTAATTATATATTACTTTTTATTCCCTGAGATTCATACATTAATCAGATTTCTTCAGTTTAAACTGAAATGTCTTTTTTTCTCTGTTCTAGGATTCCATCCAGGATATCACACTACATTTAGTGACCATGGGTCTCTAGGCTCCTCTTGACTGTGACAGACTCCTAGATTTCTCTTGTTTTTAATGAGCTTAATGGCTTTGGGTATTGCTCAAGTATCTTGCAGAATGTTCCTCAACAGAAATATGTCTGGACTGGAGACTACCTGGGCTCTTTGTTGGGGTTGATGGTGGACTCTGGGAGGGCTCGCACCAGTGAGTACTTCCTAGAACTTCTGCTGCCGGTGTCATGGTCCCCACAGTGAGCCAGAGCCACCCCCACCACTGCGGGAGACCCTCCAACACTAGCAGTTCAAGAGGCTAAGTGGTGCCATTTCTCTTAATTCTTGTCGGATGTGAGCATCATGTTACAGATAGAAAAATAAACTGTCCTTCCCTTTGGAACTAGAGCAAGGCCCTTTACAAGTAGAATTCTGCCACAACTCTGAAAAATAAGGCAACATTCAACATAGGCAGAATGGAAGATAAGGAACCAGGATGGCAGAGTAGAAGGACGTGATCTCACTCCCTCTTGTGAGAACGCCAGAGTCACGGCTAGCTGCTGGACAGTCATCAACAGGAGGACACTGGAGCTCACCACAAAGGGTACCCCATATCCAAAGACAAAGGAGAAGCCACAATAAGACGGTAGGAGGAACGCAATCACAGTAAAATTAAATCCCATAACTGGTGGGTGGGTGACTCACAGACTGGAGAACACTTATACCACAGAAGTCCACCCACTGGACTGAAGGTTCTGAGCCCCACGTCAGGCTTCACAACATGAGGGTCTGGCAACAGGAGGAGAAATTCCTAGAGTATCAGACTTTGAAGCCTAGTGGGATGTGATTGCAGAACTTCGACAGGACTGGGTAAAACAGAGACTCCACTCTTTGAGGGCACACACAAAGTAGTGTGTGCATCAGGACGCAGGTGAAGGAGCAATGACCCAAGGGGAGACGGAGCCAAACCCACCTGCTGGTGTTGGAGGGCCTCCTGCGGAGGTGGGGGGTGGCTGTGGCTCGCCGTGGGGACAGGGACACTGGCGGCAGAGGTCCTGGGGGGTCCTACTTGACGTGAGCCCTCCCAAAGTCTGTCATTGGCCCCACCAAGGAGCCCAGGTAGGCTCCAGTATTGGGTTGCCTCAGGCCAAACAACCAACAGGGAGGGAACCCATCCCCACCCAACAGCAGACAAGCAGATTAAAGTTTTACTGAGATCTGCCCACCAGAGCAACAGTCACCTCTACCCACCACCAGTCCCTCCCATCAGGAAACTTACACAAGCCTTTTATATAGCCTCATCTACCAGAGGGCAGACAGCAGAAGCAAGAAGAACTACAATCCTGCAGCCTGTGAAACAAAAACCACATTCACAAAACGATAGACAAGATAAACAGGCAGAGGGGCTATGTACCAGATGAAGGAACAAGACAATACCCCAGAAACACAACTAAATGAAGTGGAAATAGGCAACCTTCCAGAAAACGAATTCAGAATAATGATAGTGAGATGATCCAGGACCTCAGAAAAAGAATGGAGGCAAAGATAGAGAAGATGCAAGAAACGTTAAACAAAGACCTAGAAAAATTAAAGAACAAACAAACAGAGATGAAGAATACAATAACTGAAATGAAAGCTACACTAGAAGGAATCAATAGCAGAATAACTGAGGCAGAAGAACAGATAAGTGACCTGGAAGACAGAATGGTGGAATTCACTGCTGTGCAACAGAATAAAGAAAAAAGAACGAAAAGACATGAAGACAGCCTAAGAGACCTCTGGGACAACATTAAACACAACAGCATTTACATTATAGGGTCCCAGAAGGAGAAGAGAGAGAGAAAGGACCAGAGAAAATAGTTGAAAAGATTATAGATGAAAACTTCCCTAACATGGGAAAGGAAATAGCCACCCAAGTCCAGGAAGCGCAGCAAGTCCCATACAGTATAAACCCAAGGAGAAACACGCCAAGACACATAGAAAACAAATGGGCAAAAGTTAAAAACAAAGAAAAATTATTGAAAGCAGCAAGGAAGAAACGACAAATAACATACGAGGGAACTCCCATAAGGTTAACAGTTGATTTCTCAGTGGAAATTCTACAAGCCAGAAGGGAGTAGCAGGATATACTTAAAGTGATGAAAGGGAAGAACCTACAATGGGACTTTAACACCTCATTTACACTAATGGACAGATCATCCAAAATGAAAATAAATAAGGAAACAGAAGCTTTACATGACACAATAGATCAGATAGGGTTAACTGATATTTATAGGACATTCCATCTAAAAACAGCAGATTACACTTTCTTCTCAAGTGCACACGGAAAATTCTCCAGGAGAGATCACATCTTGGGTCACAACTCAAGCCTCAGTAAATTTAAGAAAATTGAAATCATATCAAGCATCTTT
>NW_020173674.1:16820933-16835305 GCF_003031525.2 Neophocaena asiaeorientalis asiaeorientalis | reverse complement strand
GGACTCAAATCAATAAAATTAGAAACGAAAAAGGAGAAGTTACAACAGACACCACCGAAATACAAAGCATCCTAAGAGACTACTACAAGCAACTCTATGCCAATAAAATAGACAACCTAGAAGACATGGGCAAATTCTTAGAAAGGTATAACCTTGCAAGATTGAACCAGAAAGAAATAGAAAATATGAACAGACCACTCACAAGTAATGAAATTGAAACTTGATACAAAATTAATGCACAGAAATCTCTTGCATTCCTATACACTAATGATGAAAAATCTGAAAGAGAAATGAAGGAAACACTCCCATTTACCATTGCAACAAAAAGAATAAAATATCTAGGAATAAACCTACCTAGGGAGACAAAAGACCTGTAGGCAGAAAACTATAAAACACTGATGAAAGAAATTAAAGATGATACCAACAGATGGAGAGATATACCATGTTCTTTTACTGGAAGAATCAATATTGTGAAAATGACTATACTACCCAAAGCAATCTACAGATTCAATGCAATCCCTATCAAATTACCAATGGCATTTTTTTTACAGAACTAGAACAAATAATCTTACAATTTGTATGGAGACACAAAAGACCCGGAATAGCCAAAGCAGTCTTGAGGGAAAAAAACAGAGCTGGAGGAATCAGACTCCCTGACTTCAGACTATACTGTAAAGCTACAGTAATCAAGACAATATGGTACTGGCACAAAAACAGAACCATAGTTCAATGGAACAAGATAGAAAGCCCAGTTATAAACCTACGCACCTATGGTCAACTAATCTATGACAAAGGAGGCAAGGATATACAATGGAGAAAAGACAGTCTCTGCAATAAGCGGTGCTGGGAAAACTGGACAGCTACATGTAAAAGAATGAAATTAGAACATTCCCTAACACCAAACAGTAAAATAAACTCAAAATGGATTCAAGACCTAAATGTAAGACCAGACACTATAAAACTCTTACAGGAAAATACAGGAAGAACACTCTTTAACATAAATCACAGGGAGATCTTTTATGATCCACCTCCTAGAGTAACAGAAATAAAAACAAAAATAAACAAATGGGACCTAGTGAAACTTAAAATCTTTTGCACAGCAAAGGAAACCATAAACAAGACAAAAAGATAATCCTCAGAATGGGAGAAAATATTTGCAAATGAATCATCAGACAAAGGATTCATCTCCAAAATATACAAACAGCTCATGCAGCTCGATATTAAAGAAACAAACAACCCAATTCAAATATGGGTAGAAGACCTAAATAGACATTTCTCCAAAGACATACAGATGGCCAAGAAGCACATGAAAAGCTGCTCAACATCACTAATTATTAGAGAAATGCAAATCAAAACTACAGTGAGGTATCACCTCACACCAGTTAGAATGGGCATCAACAGAAAATCTACAAACAAATGCTGGAAAGGGTGTGGAGAAAAGGGAACCCTTCTTGCACTGTTGGTGGGAACGTAAATTGATACAGCCACTATGGAGAACAGTATGGAGGTTCCTTAAAAATCTAAAAACAGAATTACCATATGATCCAGCAATCCCATTACTGGGCATATACCCAGAGAAAACCATAATTCAAAAAGACACAGGGACCCCAATGTTCACTGCAGCACTATTTACAATAGCCAGGTCATGGAAGCTTCCTAAATGACCACTGACAGACGAATGCATAAAGAAGATGTGGTACATATATACAATGGAATATTACTCAGCCATAAAAAGGAACAAAATTGGGTCATTTGTTGAGACGTGGATGGATCTAGAGACTGTCATAAAGAGTAAAGTAA
The DNA here is from genome assembly GCF_003031525.2 of Neophocaena asiaeorientalis asiaeorientalis. Taxonomy (NCBI): domain Eukaryota; kingdom Metazoa; phylum Chordata; class Mammalia; order Artiodactyla; family Phocoenidae; genus Neophocaena; species Neophocaena asiaeorientalis. The sequence goes on along the minus strand of NW_020173674.1, from coordinate 16,833,505 downwards.
GTCAGAAAGAGAAAAACAAATATCGTATATTAACGCATGTACGTGGAACCTAGAAAAATAGTACAGATGAACCGGTTTGCAGGGCAGAAGTTGAGACACAGATGTAAAGAACAAGTGTATGTACACCAAGGGGGGAAAGCTGAAGGGGGAGCCGTGGGGATGGATTGGGCGATTGGGATTGACATGTATACGCTGATGTGTATAAAATTGATGACTAATAAGAACCTACTGTATAAAAAAGTAAATAAAATAAAATTCAAAAATTAAAAATAAAACAATGCAAATTCAACAGCTATTACATATGAATTATCTAATAGTGTGCTATTTTTAATTATATACTAAGGGAAGAATTATCCTAAATACATTAAAATAATTATGTATTTATACAAAAAATAAAAAAGAAATATGTCTGATGTTCTTTCATGATTGCGTTGGCGTTATGTGTTTTGGGGAGAAAGAAAACAGGAAAATTGGCATTTCTATCACACCATACCTAGGGTACATATTATCATCGTGACTGTGTTGATTTTGAGGTGGCATTTGCCAGATTTTTCCACGTAAAGTTACTCTTTTTCTCCCCTTTCCATACTGTGCTCTTTGGAAGGAAGTCACTGTGAGTAGCTTGCACTTAGAGAGTGGGGAGTTAAGTCCCATCTTCTTGAGGGCCGATTATCTATATAAACTATTTGGAATTCTTCATGAGAAATGTGTCTGTTTTCCACCATTTATTTATTTATTTAATCACTTACTTATGTCGGTATACATTCATGAATGTTTACTTCATACTTTAGGATGTAATTCAATATTACTTTATTTTGTTGCTGCAATGGTTTCAGCTTTAGCCATTGGGAGCTCTTCAGGTGTCTCCTGTGTCCCTTTGACATATTCCATCATTGCAGGTATGTTGTTTTGTATTTTAGAGCAGTTGCTTACTTTCTGGTACTAAAAGATGCTCCACATTCATATATGTCCTGCCATAGTCCTAGAATCAGCCATTTTATCCATTCTGAGAGTCTCTGTCTTTTAATTGGAATATTTAGACCATTTATATTAAAGTGATTATTGATATAGTGGGTTTAATATCCACCATGTTTGTAACTATTTTCTATTTATTCTGTTTGCTTTTCCTCCATGCCCTCTTCTTTTGCCTTCTTTTATTTTAATAAAGCATTTTATATGATTCCATTTTTATCTTTTCTCTTAGCATATCACTTATACTTCTCTCTTAAAGTTTTTGGTGGTTGCTATAGGGTTTCCAATATACATTTTGGACTAATCTAATCCTACTTTGAAATAACACTATACTACTTCACGTGTAATGCAGGTATCTAAAAACAGAATATTCCTAATTCCTCCCATTCATTTTTTATGACATTACTGTCACTTATTTCACTTATCCATATGCTATAACCACCCAACTCAATATTACTATCATTAACTGGTTATTTTTAAATCAATTAAGACCAACAAAATTTAAATATTTTACTTTACTCTCATTTATTAGTTCTCTGATATTCTGCCTTTCTTTATATAGATCCATATTTCTGACCTATATAATTTTCCTTCCCCCTGAAGAGCATTAATTAACAGTTCTTGCAGGGCAGATCTGCCGATGATGAAAGTGAAAGTCTTTGTTTCTCCTTTACTTTCAAAGAATCATTTCACTGGATATAGAATTCTAGATTGGTGGGTTTTATTTTCAACACTTTAAATAGTTCACTCCACTCTCTTCTTGCTTGCATATTTTCTTATGAGAAGTCCACTATAATTCTTATCCTTGTTTCTCTATAGGTAAGGTTTTTTTTTTTCTCCAGCTTCTTTCAAGATATTCTCTTTCTCTTTGGTTTTCTGAAGATTGAATAGATATGCTAGCAGTAGTTTTGTTTTGATATTGATTCTACAAAGTATTCTCTGAGCTTCCTGAGTTTGTGCTTCAGTGGTTTTGAAATATTTTCAGCCATTAGTCAATATTTCTTCTGCTTCCTTCTTTCTTCTCCTTTTGGCATATACACCTTTTGAATTCATCCTACAGTTCTTGGATATTCTAGGCTGTTTTCTTTTTCTTTTCTTCCATTCTTTCTTTTTTCTCTTTCTTTCTTTGCATTTAAGTTTGCAAAGTTTCTATTGACATATCTTCATGCTCACGGGTTGTTTCCTCAGCAATGTCTACTCTACTGATTAGTCCATCAAAGGCCCTCATTTCTGTTTTAGTTTTTCATTTCTAGCATTTCTTTTTATTATTTCTTCCATCTCTATGTCTGTATTGCCCATCTATTCTTGTATGCTATCTACTTTTTCCATTAGAGCCCTTAATATATTCATGACAGTTATTGTAAATTCCTTATTTAATACGTCCAACATTCGTGTCATATCTGAGTCTGGTTCTGATGTTTGCTTTGTTTCTTATGACTGGTTTCTTCTTGCCTTATAATTTTTCGTTAAATGTTGAACACATTAGGTAATAAAAAAATTTAGGTAAACAGGCCTTCAGCGTGAGAATTTACATAAATCTGGCTAGGATTTAATGTTTTTAGAATCCATAAGTGCCAGAGGCTTCAAATTCCTCAAATGTCCTTGCTTTTGTCTCTCCTCTTGACTTTGGCCTACCCTAAGTACTCCTCCTCGGAAAGAGTTTGTGTCTTACAGCTCTTTCATCTGGAATATGCTGATGTTACACTACAGCCCTATTGATGTAGGTAGGCATAAGGTATTGGAGAAAAGAAGAATTCTATATTCTTATGATTAAATCCTAGTCTTTAGTGGGTCTGTCTTCTTGGGTTGTCACCTTCACAAGTGTTGATCCAGTGGTATGTGTCCCCACTCCCCACCACCACCTCAGGTGAGACAAGAAGGTTAAAGGGTGCTAAAGTAGGAGAAATGAACTTTTCCCAGCTGTGATGAGGCTCTTGTAAAGTCCTTCCTTCTGAAGAGTAGTCCTTTGTTTGCCTGAACATATTTCGCAATGGTTACTTTATCCCTTCCCCTGTCAGAGCCCTTTTAAGGGGGTATTTCTCAGTTCTTATCATGAGATTCTGGTGGAGTTCCTGGAGGTAAAATCTACAAAACTGGTCTTCCAGGAGTTTCTCATTTCACACTAGAGTATACTCAGCCTCCAGCAACTTATCAAAACTATCAGTGAAGTGTTGCTACCACGTATGGCTCTTGGTTTTCACCAGTCTCTCCAGATTCCAGGGTGACGGTTTGTCCTACTGCCTCAATTCTCTGAAGGGTCCATAAATGTCATCATTTTCTACTTGGTAAGATTTTTCCTGTTGAAAAGACGGGATTGATGGCTTCGAAGATCTTTCCATGTTGGAGTTGAAACCGAATATCTATATATTGCTTTTGTAATCAGGAACAATGTTAAAAGAAAGAAAAAAAAAAAACTTTCACTGTAAACACTGGTTTACCAAAGCCCTTATGCCCAATCTTAACTGTTAGGGATAAAAAATTAACTATTTTTTTATACTAAATTTCTGTAAGTAGGGGTACTGCATTCTATGGCTTAGGTCAGACCCTATGTAAGTGTTCAGTGTAGCACCATTGCTGGAGCGTGATGTTTGCCTGAAAATAGATTCAAACCATATTTATGCCTCCTACCAGCAGGGCAAAGCCACTTAACCTTTCAGCCTCCTTATTTGTCAACCTAGGGTAGTATTTATATCATAGGGATGTTATAAGAATGAAATGACATAATCTATGTGGAAAGCACTGTATAAACTACAGACTTCTATTCCTATACAAACAATATATTGGTCAGAAGCCTTTTACTAGTATGGATTCTCTGTGTCTCTCTGTCTTTCTGTCTCTCTCTCACACACACACACACACACACACACAAACACATATTTCCTGGGGCTGTGACAGATCCATCTTATCAGAAATGAAAATGCTATTTACCTTTCCAACAAATCATTCAAAAACGCTAATCCAGCATCCTTTATAGATTGCCTTTTGGCCCTTCTTTGGATAGAATTTTCTTTCATGAATCCAAAGGCAACCATTTGCCATATTCCCAACTACCACATCCATGGAATCAAGAGCATGAGAGAAAAACAGACATAAAAGACATTGTGTGGACTGAAAACGAGTCACTGGGATGCCCATCTAATCTCACAGTGGGAACAACATAAAGGAAAAGATGATAGACCTAGAGGATTTTATAACTCTCCCTTTCTGGCACATTCCCCAACATCACAGACACCCCTCCTGCCATCTCTCCAAATGTTTCCTTAATGGAGCTGAAGAAACAGTGTCTGGGAATCTCTAATTCCAATTTCTCATGTACCATAAGCTGAGCTTTCCCAATAAACAAGAAGTTAAGAAGTTGCAAGTTCATTAGGAAGTCAACAGTGCATTGACAACTGTGTGAAAAATTCAGTGGTTCAGAGGCAGTTCTATGCATAAGACACGTGGTCTCTTCCCTTAGAAATGGGCCTCCAGATGTTTAATTACAATCCCATGGATGAGAAAGGAAAAAGCTTCCCTCCTACTCTCTGGGTATACTTCTTGTTACATACACACTGTCTTTGTTGTGTTGGGGTGGGTGGAGGATGAGAGAGAGAGTAGAAGAATTGGAACAGTATGAAGGAGAAGGTCTCAACCTTGTAGTCAATGACTGGTTAAGTTAGAATGTTAATTGCCTAGAAATGAGAGGTATCTTTTAGATTAAACTTCCAAACTGGTTGCACATTATCAGAAGAGTTTCATAAAAGTCCTCATTCTAGAGGCTCAGCATTTAGTGAACAAATCCCTGTTTTTATATTATCCTAATCTACATGATTCATGACATGATAGGTTTCACATCCTATGAACCTTATTCTTCTGAACATGAAAACAAATCTCAATCCCTAGTGTCTATTTGGCTTATTCTGCTACACTCTAGTTCCCCACCGTTTGGAAGCAGAAGAACTGCTCTTTCCGCCCCTTTGATTCTCTAATTAATCTGCAATAAATGAAGGCTCCAAGTGTTTTATGGCACTTCAGTTTCCCATTCCCCTCTGGTATTTGGAGGGAAAACTGAACACACAGCAAGACCTTTGAACAAGAAGTAATAGCTGTTAAATTGAAACACAATGCAAAGGTTTCCTAACCATGAGTTCATAGTACGTGTATTCATAAAAAGTGATGTGCTTGCTGCCTGCAGCAAAACCAGATGCTCTGTTTTCAGCTGATCTGTGTTGCTGTGAGGTAGAGTACATGTCTGAACTCAAGAAAGAATTAAAGGGACAGAATGATAATTCTATCTCCAGAGGCCACACAATAATGGTGCTGAGTTAAAATGCAGTGAGTTTTAGATTCCACTCAGGAGAACTAGCATAGAATTATGGAAAAATAATTATACTTGTAAACCAAGACTTGGAATTGAATTGGATAGGGATTTGCTACTTTCCAGCTAATTGACCTCAGGAAAGAAGAATAATTATCACATAGCAAAACTGTGACAAAATAATGGATATAGAGAGACACTGCCCAGTACCTGCTCAATAAAGGCTGTTTGCCTAAAATAATGTGAAACAGACATTGTAATATTTTGTTTAAATATCATTTTATGGCTTCCCTGGTGGTGCAGTGGTTGAGAGTCTGCCTGCCGATGCAGGGGACACGGGTTCATGCCCCAGTCCGGGAAGGTCCCACATGCCGCGGAGTGGCTGGGCCCGTGAGCCATGGCCGCTGAGCCTGCGCATCCGGAGCCTGTGCTCCGCAACGGGAGAGGCCACAACAGTGAGAGGCCCACATACCGCAAAAAAAAAAAAAAAAAAAATCATATTTATGTCTTGTATATAGAGGTTGTATTAGTCTGCTAGGGCTCTCATAACAAAATACCACAGACTGGGTGGTTTAAACAACAGAAACTTATTTTCTTACAGTTTTTGAAGCTTGAAGTTCAAGATCAAAGTGCTGGCAAATTTCGATTCTCTTGAGGCCTCTCTCCTTGGCTTGCAAATGGCCCTTCTTTCTGTGTCCTCGCATGACTTTTTCTCTCTGCACATGCATTCCTGATGTCTCTCTGTTCTTATAAGGGCACTAGTTTTAATTGGATTAGAGCCCCGTCATTATGACCTCATTTAACCTTACCTACCTCTTTAAAGGCCCTGTCTCCAAGTACATTTACACTGGGGATTAGGGCTTCAACATATGAATGGGGGGGGAGGCACAATTGAGTTTATTAGAGAGATATTATAAATACCATCATATAATATATGAATACCACTTTAAGATTTTTTAAAAAAACCTTTCTGTACCTTTTCAAGAAATTCATGAGAAAATATAAAACAGCAAATCTAGTTTTTCTCTGAACAAGAGTAAAGCATGTTTGTCCCCACCCTATCTCTGTTTCTGCAAAGTAAGCATCACTTTTAGTTTCTAAGACACTTGAATATCTGGCTCTAACTGTGAACCATCCTAGAAATAGTTAAGTTGACTATACATCCTCCCACTGGACGTAAGAGCCTAATCATTTCCTTTTTTAAAGTCTTGCCAATAAACTAAGAATTGAAGGACAGAGAGGTATTCAGTGATAAGTTCAAATATTGGTAAAATGTGAGTAAGATTCACATAACCAGCTTCTGTAGTGACCTACTGGGTGATCTGCTGATTCTTCTAGGTTTCATTCACTATTATAATTATTCTCTCACACTCCACAAATAAAGAGAATAATTCTGTTCTCTAGAGAACATATGTATAATATGAGGTTGTTCCTACTATATTATATATACACGTATATATTATATATATATATCATATATTAAATGTATATATATAACCCAATGAACCCCATTCTCTCCCTTATCTAATCAATTGCACTTATAGCTGCCAAAGTTAGCATTCTACAATACTATTTAGATCATTGCACTTCTTCCCACAAAAATATCAAGAACCTATTAGGGTTTCCTCTTATTTTTCCTACTAAATTTTTCTCAAATTTCTCAGGATGGCCTCTGAAATCTTTCCCCAGTGCTCCCCCCACCCAGATAACCAGCATCATTTCTTACACCCCAAGTCAAACCCGCCACTACAAGGAAAGAGTAGAGTTTTCAGGCATTCTCTCCAAAGCACTAAGTTCCAGCACAATCATGCATTAGGCCAGAGGCTCTGCTTGCTCAGAGACTTTGTCTTTTCACCTTCGATTCCCTCATTTCAGAGGATAGGGCCTAGTACATAAAGGGTAAATAAAAGATAAGTGATCAAGAGAGGGAATGTCTCCTTGTTCCTTTCTACCTATCTAAAATCTGTTTCTAAATCATCCGCCTCCAGGAACTCTTTTAAGACTAATCGACCTTTGACTATGTGGTCTCCACTCTCATACTTTGATTAGAAATTGGTGACAAGCACTTATTGACAAGTTGCTTTGAGGATGTTATTTCATTAGAAAGCCATTTAAAAAGAATGTTCCATGTCCCCCAGAAGGTAGAATAAACCTTTGTGCATAGTACATTCAAATGTTAATTTTGACCAACAATTTGAACTAACACTTCATTCATTTTCATAGCCCATACCACCGCTTATTTCTGAAGATTAAAACAAAGCCAGTAGATAGAGCAACTCATTATTAAACAGTGTTTTAAAATGCTTACTTTTTGTCAGGAATTGGACTCAGAATTGATTTTACACACGCTATTTCCCATGATCCCCACAGAAAACTTTGAAGGAAACTGAGACTAAACCAGTTGACCCACTAACTCAAGGTCACAGAGTAAGTAAGCCAGGATCCAAATGCAAACCATTCTGACTCCAGAGCCCCACATATGTTTTGATGTCTTTAAGATTAGATTGTCTACTTACTCCTTTGCCAGAGAAAGACCTTGCAGGATGTTTCTCCTTCACGTATTCTACAAGGAGAGAAATCAGTAGGCAGAGATTGACTTATATGCTTTCTCCCTAAACACAGATAGCTTTGAAGGAGAAAGAGAATCCTATTTAATAAAGTCAACTTGATTTGGTCTAAATCGGCAGACATGCAAAGAGGTCATCTAGGTAAGTCCCCTGCCATCAAATAAAAACACACTTTAAATATTCAGGATTAATTATTGATCATTTTTAGACATTTTGACTATGTAACCAGTGTCTGGAGAGCCACTAAAATAGTATTATGCAGGCTTCCATATCCCTTGTATGGGTCAATGTGGAACTGCCTCAGTATTTTAGCAAATTTTGCAGAATTCTCTAGCATTCCCTCAATTAAAGGAGTCATGACTATGTGTAGCTTTTTACTGTTTGGGTCTCTTTCTTTAAATCCAGCTAAATATTTTTCAAGTCATTAATTACAGATTGCTTCAATCTTTGCACTGGTGAGAAGAAAAGATTAAAAACTGCGTGTGCATAGCAAAGGAGATGCTTTCAAGAAAAGGCAAAGTAAATTCTTCAGCAAAGATCTAGAGGATGAAAGGAAATGTTTTTTAAAAACATCTGAAATCAAGAAGCTTACATATGCCTGAGTTCTGATTGAAGTCTGGTTGGATGTGATTGCAGGGAGTTCCTGATTCCACAGATGAGTTTTAATCCTGTCAGCTGAGGTTGACAGGAACACCGTTTGCTAGCTGATTTTGTAAGTAGATCATCTCACTCCTTGTGTTTTTATTTAAAAGATGCAAATTAAAATATTTCCTTCTTGGAATGAGTTGAAGTTGGAGGAAAAGGGAAGATATTCTGAGTTCTGAGACCCTTTATTAAATGCTCCAGGGATACCTAACTGCTAGAAAACTGAAATGGCATTGCAAGGAAAAGAAGTATCTCCTTATAGATAGTGGGGTGTGTGTGTGTGTGTGTGTCTGTGTCTGTGCACCTGTATGTTGGTTTTATTGGACTTTTGTTTCTTTGAGATCCGACTACAAACTGTCAGAATGACACATGAAGTCAAGCAGTGCAAAAACCATTCATCTTAGCAAGTCCTAGGTTGGATATTGAGTTGAGCTCATTTAGAAAGATAAACCTCCAGGATCTCACATTAGTCCCCATCAAGCCACATCCAAAGATCAGAGCTTTAGTTGAGGAAGATCTCAAATACAAAGCATAGCCCAGGGAGGAGGTGCTGCAAGAGTGAGAGAAACTGGTATATTCATTCTCCATAAAATGCCAACTTGACTTTGTTTGGTAGTACAAGTTTGGAAAGGGAAATAAAAAAATCAGAAACAAACAAGATATTAGTTTGCCTTTTGGATGTCCTTTACCATGCGACTTTACTGTCCCTCCCACTTAGAGATGCAGTGAACTTTCCTATCCCTTGTCTTTGGAATTTGTCATGTGATTTACTTTGACCAATGGAACGTCAGCAGAGACTATGCAAGCAGAAGCTCGAAATGTGCTTGTGGGACTGGGCTTTCACTCTTGTACTTCTTCCATCATGAAAACAACATATCCCCAGGGGCTCACTGGACCCAGAAAGATGAATGACAAAGGAGTAGCTCTGATCTGAACCTATGACCTGGAGCAGGGTCCAGCTGGGCCCAACCAAAATCAGCAGAATGATTCTGGCTGGCACACAAGCATGTGAGTAAGAACAAACGATGGTGATTTACGTTACTGAGTTTTGGAGTGATCTGTTACATGGCATTTTATGGGATAATAGACGAAGCTTTTAATCTGTTCTTGTTCAAAGACTTCTTTGAGAATATGAGGAAAGCTGTGGACTTTCTTCCCAGTAAAAGCACAGGAATAAATTTAAAATGTTGCATGCAGTTTTAGAGGATTCATTGACCTCCTAATTGCCCAAGGAGACATGGTTATGAAGTATATTTGCTTTATCATATGCCTAAATAAAAAGTTATCTGAGTAAACTGGCATTTCAACTTAGAATTCTATGCAGAGGAGAAAAAAATGTATCTATTTTGCTTTGCAAATAATTTTTAACAATTTAACATGTCCCCTTTTTTCCTCAGCACCTACATTCAACCCATGAGCACGTCCAATTGGTAGCACCTCAAAAGCATATTTTGAAACTGTTCACTCTTCTTCAGCTCCACTGCTGCCATCCTAGTTCAAGCCACCATCATCTCTCACCAGCATGATTTCAACAGTCTCATAACTGACCTCCTTGCCTCCATTCCTGCTTGTCTGCACGTCATTTTTCATCCAACAGCCAAAGTTGTTTCCAAACTTTCCCTTGGCAACATTATTGTTAGTCTAATTCAAAGGGCAGTATGCACTTATGTCAAGAAATCACTTTAAAGCTCAGTTAAGAAATGAAGTTATATTCTGCCCAGCATCTACAAGAAGGCATAATGCTTTTAAAATAGCTTACTCATCTATTCACTCACGTGTCTAATATAGTAAATAAATAAGGCAGTTATAAATAATCTTATACGATGGTAAGCAAAATGATTTATGAATATACTTGTGTGCATGTGCAAATTTTTTTAAAATATATTATAAATCAGAAGAATTTATAAAATGAATGTGCAACCTAATATTCATTGGACAGAGCCGCTAATGTGCTGCTAGTTGAGAAAACTCAAACCTACAAGGACAGCACACATCTGGGGTTCTCACCAAATTTGCAAAGTTTGTTTAAAAAGAAAGAATTCAAAATATTTTTATGGCATATTTGTCTGTATTTCTGATTTCAGAGGCTTTAACAATGGTCACAGTTTGAAAATGTATAAAATACAATATAAAAACAATTCTGACATCTGCAAGTCCATTCTCCTAGAAGTAGAACCCTGGTAAATGTTTCCCTTCCTTTTTGGCCATTCCATCTTTTGGAAATGGGAGGAGGCAATAGGACTATCTGGACTGGATTGTGGGTAAACCATTAGTGTTATGTAAATCACAGGAAATTGGGGAGTTAGTGGGGTCAGCATGGAATTTTGTAAGCGAAATTATCCAATCAGCAAACAAATAAAAGATATGAGATTATCAGCTACTTAACCTAGAATTTAGGAAGGTAGATTTCTAAAGTTTCAATGAAAAAATGTATGATGCTAGGTTCAGAAACTCTCAAGAGAAAAATTACTCTAAGAGATGAGAGAATTTTTAAAATGAACATCCAGCTATGTAGTAGAACTAAAAAACCAAGAAATTTCTCTGAATCTTTTATTTTCCTCACTATAGCATGTAGTGTATGTACTTCAATCCTCCACATATTCTTATAGCTTTATACCAATCTTTTTGACATCATTGATAACAGGACCATCCTGTCATCTTTATACATAGCTTTCAAAAATCTGAGCCTATTAAAAATGCTGAAGACAGGAGGTAGTACTATTAATTTATACTTATTATTTATTTTACATTTACGTTTGTTTTATTTATATTTACATAAACAAAATAAGAACTACTCATCTACTCAAGGAAGGTGGTGTAATGGTAACAGAAAATGTCAAAAAAAAAAAAAATCCAACAAATGTTCATTGTACACCTGCTTTATGCCAGGCCCTTTGCTCAGCCCTGGGGATACAGCAACAGGGGATACAGAAACACATGCAGTGCGTTACATTCTAGCAACTAGAGCTATTTTAATCTAGGTGGTCAAAGCAGACTTTTCCTATGAGCAAGGCTTAACCTGCTGCCTTAAAGGAAAGAGAAGCAAATCAAATGAAGAAATGTGATCAGCAAGCCCAAAACCTAGGAAAGTAATATACTGGGCATGTATCCAAAAAAGTTTATTACCGTAAATAGCTGAAGTATGATAAGTAAAGCATAGAAATGAATGAAATAAAGTCAGAGAGTTAGATAGGGCTAGATCATTTAGAATTGTCTAGGGTAAAGAATTTGGATTTTACTCTGAGGGCAACAGGAAGTCACAATGTGACTTTAAGCAAAGAAGTGAGTGACATGATATGATTTGCATTTTGGAGAGATCATCCAGCTGCTTTGTGAAAAACTGATTGTTTTTCAGAGACAGGCAAGTAGGGTGGGGCAAGGACACCAGTCAAGAGGTCACTAAAATAAATTAGAAGAAAGATAAAGATAGGTTAAACTATGTTGGTAATAACAAAAATGAAAGATGTCAGTAGATTCTAAATGTAATTTGAAGGTACCTCCACCAGGTCTTAATGATGGATTAGCTTATGGGGTATAAGGGAAAGAAAAAAACTGAAGAATGATGCCAAAGATTTTGGTAACAATAACCACAGATAACCAATTAAATAAAGTGGAAATCCATGGGTCAAACTGATATAAACAAGCAAATTAAACAATGAGGAGATTATATAAATTATATATTTACAATGGAATAGTAACTAATAAATGTTGAAGGAATAATATTAGAAAATCATCACTCGACAACCATCATCATAATAATTTAGCCAAAACCCACCAATACATGCTATGACTTATGGGTGAAATTTGGATACAGATGGGATATTTACAGTCTCACAGTACCTTCCAAAAATACTTATTAATGTAGAGGTAAAAGAGTTAGTGGTGGAAGTGATCAAAGTTAACATGGCAGGCTTCCCTGGTGGAGCAGTGGTTGAGAGTCCGCCTGCCGATGCAGGGGACGCGGGTTCATGCCCCGGTCCAGGAAGATCCCACATGCCGCGGAGCGGCTAGGCCCGTGAGCCATGGCCGCTGAGCCTGCACGTCCAGAGCCTGTGCTCCGCAACGGGAGAGGCCACAACAGTGAGAGGCCC
>NW_020173674.1:16808542-16820923 GCF_003031525.2 Neophocaena asiaeorientalis asiaeorientalis | reverse complement strand
CCCAAAAAAAAAAAAAAAAAAAAAAGTTAACACAGCTAATAACTAGACAAATTGAAATTGCACGCAACCTGATAGGATGCAATGAATGAAAAGACCACATTGATATCCATGCCCAAATTGCATAACCTCAAAGTAATCATGAGGAAGCATCATAAAAACCCAAACTGAGAAACGTACAAAATAACTGGCTTGTAATCTTTAAAAATGTGAAGATTATAAAAGCCCAGGAAAAACTAAAGATATTTTTCCAAATTAAAAAAAGATGATTAAAATAACTGTGACAAATAAGTGAAACACATGGTTTTGGATTGGATCCTAAAGAACATGATGGGGAAAACTGGCAAAAGTTGAATGAGTTCTGTGGATTAGGTAGAAGTAATTATCCATGTTAATTTCCTTATTTTGATAGTTGCATTGAGGTTATAAAAGAATGTCCTTGTTTGTAGGGATTACACACTAAAATATTCAAGGGTGTTGAAGCATCACGAATACAACTTCCTCTCAAATGGTTCAGAAAAATTTCTTTGAACTATTTTTGCAGCATTTCTGAAAGTTTAAAAGCATTTTAAAAGAAATAGAAAAAAACAGCAAAATTATTGTACTATTGTAATTTTATTTTCTTTCATTTTTTGTTTTTGATTTTGTAAAGAGAATGGTCTTTAAACTGAATTGAAAAATAGAGGCTAAGATAGATGAAAAGATGGTAAGAGTCTCTCAGCCATAAAAAATTAGACAACAGAATGCTGAAACCCAGATATATTTGCAGAGTTGTTGTGTTTTGAAGTCTCTGAATATTCATGGGGAATTGGAGAAATGCCGGATTACAGATTACTCTCTCCCACTCCATTGTGGATTTGGAAATTACAAACCTGTAAGCCTGATACTTATCCCATGCAACATTTTGGAACAGGCTATTAAGGATATGACTTGAAGCATTTTGAAATGACTAGTGATGATCTGGAGCCAAAACAGCTAACTGAAAACAACTCATGGTTCCCTGTCGTCTTCTCTTGTTTAGACAGGTGGTTTTAGGTTGACAGATAATGGTAGTGTTGCAGTGTTTCTACTCATTGAGGACATAAAGTATGTCCTCATCATATGCTATCAAAGACTAATACTCTGCAGGGATATTATGGGTGCTCAATAGCTATTGTTAATGAGAGAAGGAGAGGGAGAGAAGGAAGGGTGAAAGGGAGGGAGGGAGGGAGGGAAGGGAAGAGGGCTGTGTGCTGGCATGAGATTTTGAAAAGTATTCAGCAGTTTATTTAGGTGAATCAATAAATGACCAAATAACCATACTGAAAACATTTCATTTATGAAATAATACTAATCTGTTCAACTTAGCATATGTATCTTCTAATTCTTTCAAGGCCCTTCTATCAACCCTAATTCTCATGAAAGCTGCCATATCTTTTCTACTAAATACTCTGAAAGTATAGTCTACCAACCAGCTCTACTTTTTTTTTTTGGCGGTACGCGGGCCTCTCACTGTTGTGGCCTCTCCCGTTGCAGAGCACAGGCTCCGGACGCACAGGCTCAGCGGCCATGGCTCACGGACCCAGCCGCTCCACGGCATGTGGGATCCTCCCGGACCGGGGCACGAACCCGTGTCCCCTGCACAGGCAGGCGGACTCTCAACCACTGCGCCACCAGGGAAGCCCCCAGCTCTACTTTTACTTCTACTGGTCCTATTCAGGATATGGGAATCTGCCTTCAACTCCATCACTCCACAAAAATTGTTCTTTCCTGGACACCAGTAACACTCTTAATTTTCAAATGCAAAAGCATTTTTTGAACCCACTCCCACAGAAAACACCCTTCTAAGATCATTTCTAACTATAATGCTGTGACTTTAAGCTCCTTTCATTGTTTGTGTTACCATATTTAAGGCAGACTTCTTTATAGCATGGAGAAACTGTTATTATAGTCTTTATGCCAATTTTTAAACTCAGAGCAATTTAGCTTTTTAAAGAACTTTTAAAATACATTCTACATGTGGCATGTGATTTAAGAGACTCAGAAAAGGGGAATAATAAGAGGAGATGAGATAAAGATATATGAAATAATGAGAATGATATGGTATAATCCGATTAACCTTGTTCCATAATACATGATTACGACAGTGTTTAAATCAAAGGAAAGTGATCTTTACATAATGTAAAATTAACCTATGGAGCTCTGAATGAAGGGGTATTATTGGGGAAAACTGCTCAGCAAGTTTAAAGGTAAGAATGAGTAACCTTTCAGATAAGGAGAAATTGCAAAGTCCATTCCAGAGGCTAGGATGTAATGGTCTCAGTTCCCAGATGGAAAGCAGATGTAATCACCATCTTAATCCCCTGTAATCTATTGTAGCTAGAACTCTCAGCATACAAAATAGACACCTTTGTTTAGATGGAGACCAATTAGATGTGCATATGTGTGATGTATATATGTGTCTGTGCACATACACAAACATACAAACAACAGAACACTGTTGAGAAGAAACAAAAATAGTAAATTAATTAATTTTAAAAAGCAAACATGAAATAGCTAAAATTATTTTATCTAATGTTTTCATTGAAGAGAAAGAAATATGCCTAATCATTTGAATGGCATCCTTTCTACAACACTGTGTTAAATAAAAGACCAGTAAAGTACAGTTCCAATTCTTTTTCTAATAGTTAATTTCATAACACTTACTGTAACTAGAGCTTTTTTTTGTAGAACAATACCTTATTGATTAGATTACCAGTTTGGAAAAGGATCTGGGGTTCAAGGTCCTGGTTTAGGCTATGTCCTTGACTGGTTATAAGACTTCAAAGATAAAATGGAAAGACTAACAGCTTTGCAGCCAAAGAGCCCTGGGTTTGAATTACCAGATTGGAATGTCTTCATCAGTTGTAGACCTTTATTTATGTATTTAAATTATTAGTCTCTGTTTTATATCTGTAAAAGGGGAAACTCACATGACTGCAATAAAGGCTAAAAATTCCCTGTACATTGTACGAACCCAATAAATATAATTTCTTCTTTTTTCATTAACCAGCCAAGAGTTTTAGTTTCTACACCTATAAAATCAAGTGAATAATTATTGGACAACCTATCTTAAAGGGCTATTGAGGGGATAAAATGATGCTACCTATGTGAAAATACTCTGAAAAATGAAAGTTAATCACAAAGATTAGGGTAGTATGCTATCCTTTTTATTCTTTATTAATTTGTATATGGAGATATCAGTGACAGATGAATGCCAAGAATAGATGAGAACCAAAACACTAAATAAAGCATTTGTAATTTTTTTCTACAATTAATCACTCTTATTTATGAGGATTATATAATAATGATGTCTACCTTTAAAATAAAAATCTGTATTATGAACAAAGTGTTGAATCCCTACACTGACATTTACTGACAGTAGCACAGGTCACTTGAATGCCAATTCTGTATTAGGCGGTATTCTAGGTGTATAACAGATATCTCATTCAAAACTCATAACAACCCAAATACGCATTACTGCTTCTGTACCTTCATTCTTCCTGGGTAGTAGTATGGATAAGAGCTAATGTACATAAATCATGAACATGATACATGATAAGCATTCCACCATAGTTAAGCAAACACCATAGTTATTATTACCATTATTGTACCATGGTGGAGGGGGCTTTCATTTCTTTTATGGATGGGAAAGCTCCAGACCAAAGAGGAGAAATGGTTGCATATACTTACAAGACTGGTCAGGCTCATACACTGTCTAATGACCGTTTAGACTCAGATCATACATTTAGTATCTGTTCTTTTGAAAATTATCCCAGAGACCAGAAAATCTGGATTCCACCAGAAGATTAATCAGTACATGTTAAAACTTACCTTTATTTTTATCTATACCATGACACCTTAAAAAAAAAAAGTCAAATTCTGGAGTGGACCTCAGGACTGAGTTTAGCAGGTCCAGTTCAAAATGATGTGCCTAGAGATAGCCCCAGAAAGGAATCAAGCAAAAACCTTCCTGGGCTATGTGATCTAGTGCCAAACTGTCAGCACCACCACCACTTTTGTTGCTTCCCAGAATCCCTTTCCTATGTAGTTTTAAGTTAGGGATCACCAATGAGATGACTTCCCAGGAGATTTGGAAAGTACAAATGAAACTGTCATTAATATTAAGAAGTCCTAAGGGTCAGGCAAGGCAGCTTCTACTGACTTGGCAATTTTCCAGACCTCCCCAGAAGCTCCCCACTTTGCAATCACAGCAGCCTAGCAGGACTTGCCATGGGGTCCCTCTTTGTAATAGCCAGACTCAGTGGTTTCTCAAACTTTCTCAAAAGCTCCCATGATTCTACCCGTGCCAATGCTTTGAAGTGGTTAGTGACTATTTCTCCAGTTCTCTTACTATAGCTTTCACTCCCCAGCTCCTCCTACATTCCTATGCGTGCTAATTCCTGATTTAAAGCCTTTACATCTATATTTTTGATAGTGGTTCTGTCTTCCTGACCAAACCAGGCTACCTTTAGAACTGCACTTTGAATTAAGTCTCTTTAGCTTCTCTTTTTCTCCCCATTTCTATGGTTATATGTCACTATTCATTTCAAAATATGTAGGGACTGTTGTTTGCCACTTTCAGGAGTAAATCTTACTTTATTTCAGACAGGGTACATGCAGAGTTGGCTGTATGTAACAGACTTTCATTCATTCATTCAACAAATATTTATTACGTTCTGATTCTGTACCAAACTCTGGGGAAAGCCATGATGAGACGTGGCCCTACCCTCATGGAACTTACAATTTAATAGGGAAAATTGGCATGAATTAAATATTTAAACAAGGGAATGTAAAACTTCACCTGTGACAAGGGCTAGGAAGAAATTCGGTGTACTCTGCCAGTTCATATAGGAAGGTCTGACCCACTCAAAAACATTAGAGATTTCCCTGAGTGACAGAAGTGTAAGGATAATGAAATTAGTCAAGAGGAGAGGAAAGGGTATCACTTACAGCGAATATAGAAAGTGTAATATAATTCAGTGGAGAGCTAGGAGGAAGATAATGGTAAACAGAAAGAGCTACAAAGTACATGGTTAGAGCGAGGTAGTGGTGGTGGTGGGTAGAGTGAGGATGTTGAATGGTGTGATGTAGGAAGTGACCAAACCACACATGACAGCGTAAGCCATGTCAGCATTTTGTTTAGTCCTAAAAGCAGTGGAAAGTCATAGAACATTGTTTCAAAGGATACTGGCATGATCATATTTACAGAGTTTAAAGACCAGTCTGCCTAAATATCAATGAATGGATTAGAGAAGGGGCTGAATAAAGGATGGAACTTTAGGAAACTACTTCAATAGCTGAGGAGAGGGACGTAATCACTTCTTTCACAAGCAGGAAGGCTCAGAGGTGACAGGTAGCTGGTGTGGTAGAAGACAAGATGAAGAAAAGATGATGAATTCAAGACATATTTAGGAGGTAAACTCAACATGAGGTGGTGCTGTATTGGATGAGGGGAGTAGGGAGAGGAAGGGGATAAGGATTCACCCCAGATTTCTGGACTGTGCAACTGGATAGATGGTGGTGCTATTCACTAAATGAAGAGCAGAGCTTTAGGACCAGGCTTTGAGGCGAGGACCTTTTAAGTTTTGTGGACCTTTGAGATGTCCAAGAGAAGTCAACTAGGCAACTGGATATCTGTGAAATGGGATTGAAAATGCATACTCTGTAAATCAGATGTACCCCAACCCCAATTTTTTTCAATTCTCCAAAGCTTGTCTCATCAAGTTCTTAGTCTCAATTCCAATTGTTCAGGTGACAGATTATCTGAAAGCCATGATCATGTGATAATGCCTAAGATAAAAAGGGAAGACAGTCATGATGGGATTCATTCTGACAGTCTCATGCAGAAAAGGATTTATAGCCCAGATAATCTGCCTGCTAACTTTGCAACCTCTGGCAAAATCTCAAATCCCAAAGTTGTCAGAGTGAATGAGAAATGAACAAGAGCCACCTAAGGTGACAGTGAACTTAAGCAGGTAGTTGAGCATGGGGGTTCATCTGGCTCCCCAGATCAGGAGATAAAACGTGGAGGATCTCAAAGGTGGAGATAGGGTAGGCTGGGGACTCTCTCAGAGGACACGCAGGTGATATAAAGGTCCCAGTGGAGAGTCTAGTCTCAAAGGCTGCAACAACCAGACACACATGAAAGTGCTGAGAACATGTTGATTATACCCACTGCAAACAAAGAAAAAATGTAGTTTAAAAAGTTATCTCAATCCGATTCTTCATATCCTCTCTATCTGTCTCTACCAAAACAGTGAATATACTCATATCACTACCACTTCCTCAGGTTAATATTGAGTCAACAATTAATCATTATCAATAAACCCAAAATATTGTTTTGACTCTGTCTGTATACTTATTACAATGGTCACTTTTAAGTAAATAGATGGATAGTTTGGTTCAATTTGTCCTCACTGTATCTTTAAAAATCAAATTAAAAACCTTGTTAGTGTGAGAAACCATGTTTCTCAGGTATGCCCAGTGTGGCTGGAGCCAGAGACACTGATACATAATTGAATTTAGATGTTTGTTTATTTGTTTGTTTAATCATTCAGTACTTGCTGGTAGTCTATAATGCTCTTGATGCTATAGTAAACATAAACAGCTTGGAAAGGGAAGGAAGTGTGGGGAGGCGGAATTTACAGTCTCCTACTGATTCCAGTCTCAAGTTCAGAAGAGAAAAGAAAAGATACATAAAAACACTTTTATCAAGTGTTTCAGAGCCTGTAACCTATATGCCAACGTTAAAACGAGTATAAGAAGGGTACAGATAAAAAGCTACGGGAATTCATCGGAGTGATCGTGCTACTTGTGGAATATAGATGTAGACTTTCTGAAGGAATATTGAAGGATAGGTAGAGTGGTGAGAAAGGCATTACAAACAAAAGAAAGAAGATCAGCAAAGGCAGTGAGGTGGAACAAAGAGGATGTGTAGAGAGAGCAGCAAGTAGGTCAGCTTTGACTCTGCCGATTCTCTCTCCCCTCTAGGTCTTTGCACGTGGTGCTCACCCCCTCTTCTCTTCACACAGCCACACCCTACCAGCTTATACCTCTCTTGAACATAACCCTGGGGAGTCAGTCTGAACCCTAGACCAGACTAAGTTTTCTTCTTTTATCCTGTGCTTTCCTGGTTGTGACATTTACCCCTCTCTACTCTAACTGCTGTCAACCTGTTTGGTTGGTGTACCCCAGTAGTCTATGAATGGCTTAAGAGCAAGGACTCTGTTGTAGGCTGAATAACTACCCTCTGAAAGGTGTCCATGTCCTAATTCCCAGAACCTACAAACATGTGATCTTATGTAGTAAAAGGGACTTTGCAGATGTGATTAAGGATCTTCATATTGGGAGATGATCCTGGAATATCTGGATGAGCCCAATGTAATCATAACAGTATATTTAAGAGAGCAGCAGGAGGATCAGAGTCAGAGAGAGAAGATGTGATGATGGAAGCA
Source organism: Neophocaena asiaeorientalis asiaeorientalis (assembly GCF_003031525.2). NCBI lineage: Eukaryota > Metazoa > Chordata > Mammalia > Artiodactyla > Phocoenidae > Neophocaena > Neophocaena asiaeorientalis. Next base: position 16,813,451 of record NW_020173674.1, on the reverse strand, counting down.
GAGGTCAGAGAGGAAAGTAGATGCTAAGCTTCTGGCTTTGAAGATGAAAGAAGAGGTCATAAGACAAAGAACGCAGGTGGCCTCCAGAAGCTGAAAAAGACAAGGTTACAGATTCTACCCCAGAGCCTCCAGAAGGATCACAGGCATGCTGATGCCTTGATGTTAGCCCAGTGAAACTGGTTTTGGACTTCTGACCTCCAAAACTATAAAATAATAAATTTCTGTTGTTTTAACCCATCAAATTTATAGTAACTTCTTGCCATAGCAATAGGAAACTAATACAGACTCAACCATATTTCTTCCCTAACACCTAACCCAAGAGCTTGCACAAAATACATATTCAGTTAAAAAAAAAAACAACTATTAGATGAAGGAAGAAATGCTGTCCTGTAATATGAAGATTGGAAGCCAAAGACAGGAGTGATAGAGGTGTGAGTAATATAAGGGATCCTGAACATTCCTGAGATGGAGCCTAACCTGAGCTGGTGGGATCAGCACTGGTGCAGGGAGAGGAACTATTTGTTTTGAAAAAGCATAAAGAGAAGGAAGAGGTGACAATGGCTGGGAACTTGCTGGCACAAAAGACTAGAATGTCTGGAATGATCTACAAAAGAACTGAGAAATGTTATGAGCCAAATCTTCTAGTTGTCCCAGGGGTTTTCTAGAGAAGAGCAGTTTGCCTTGCAAGAGTTCAACTGTGAGTTAATGCTCCAAACAATAAGGTTTGGGGATAAATTAGTGAAAGACAGGAACAACTTCCCTTTTACTTATTTAACTTGACATGACCAAGTAGTAATTGATTTTGATCAGATTTTGTTCACCTAATTTTCAGTGCATTAATACATTCTTCATTTCTTGCGGCACCATCATCATTGGTTTGCATAAGATTTTTTTCCTGCATTATTTATTTTCATTTATCCCAAATATTATAATATACTTGATGTTTACCCTTTTATTTGTATGGGTTCTTATAAAACATGTATTATTGTTTTCTCTGAATGCATTTTTATAGTGTTATGCTATAAATCTCAGTTCGTTCTTTTTAAAAAATCTAGTATTGCATTTTTAAGATTTACACATGTTGTTGCTATGGGTACATCTCACTTCTAAATGCTGTTTAGTGCTCCTTAGTGGAGCCTACTACATTGTACCTAATTATTTCTCCAGGGATGGACATCCAAATCACCCAGAATTACTTCCAAATCTTTACAAACAATACTACAATAAATATCCCCATACGTGTCCCCCTACAGGTCCATACAAGAATTTGTTTGAATGTATATTCAGAAGATGACTTCCTGGATCATAAGGCACACGTATATATACTTGGTTAGATGCTGCCAAATTCCTACCCTGAATATCTATCTGCACCAGTTCTCGCTTCTATCAGGAATTCATCTGGGTTCCTATACCTCCACAGGATGGGGTGAACCCGAGAGTAGATGGCTCAGGTGTGCAGTAGCAGAGGTAGCAATTGGGACTTCTCTCAGACAGAGCTAATCATATCCCTGAAGCTAAGGTTTTCCTGGCTAGATGAAAGCTTTATCCCTCCAAAGGGAGCCAGTGACAAAAACAAAACAAACAAACCCACAAAGAGAACATGAAAAAAGTCATTAAACAAACCAATGCTTTCACTCTTCTTCCTGCCTGTAGTCCTGCATTTAGGGTTTCTGCCTTTACCCCCTCCTTCATCTGTGTGAAGATTCACAGGCTCCCAGGTGCAGGGTGGGCGGGAGTAGTGAGAGGTGAGAAACTCCAGGAGAGAGCTCTGGCCACACTGGTCTTCTCTTCCCCTAAGGTGACACTTCTGTTCTAGTCAGCAGCCTGGGATAGTGTTTCATGTCAGAAGCATCCTCCATGGAGGAAGAGGCCAATCTGTAGCACTGAAAGCAAGGTCGAGTGCCCCTCACACAGTGAGAAAAAGTCGGGGCCACGCTGCAGGTTATCTGTCTGTACTGGCTCCACATCAGAAGGGCTAAAAAATTGCTTACTACCTCCTGGCCCCCTTTGAAGCCACAGGATGGCACTGCCCTTCCAGGTGTGCCCTTGCAACTGCTCAGTTAGATGGCATCCACCTGACAAGACTTCAAATCTCCCAGCCATGGAGTCCAGATGTTGAGGACCTGCCACAGTGAAACTCAAGAAGGCCAGGAGACGACTCCCCGGTGTCTCATGAAAAAGTTATCAACCCAAGCTTACATCAGTGCTAAGGATAGCCTCGGTCATGTTTGCGACAAGGGGAGGGTTACAGGGACCGGAGAGATGGAGAGGAAGCTATTAGGTCATCCATATGTGGATTCCTGGACTGAATTCAGTCCTGAGTGACTGAGGATGCAGAACCTAGAGGAAATGGTGTGGCAGGATAGGAAAGCATCTTGTGTTCATCTGTCTAGAGTGTTATAGCCAACTTGGGGAGGCCCTTTCTGGCACCCACTTCACACCATCAACCTCATTTTCTTCACTGTGTGAGGAGAGAGGCAGGTAAAGATGCAGACCCTGGTGGAAAGAATTCCCCACAGTAGGCAGGTGGGCCAAATCAAGAAGGTATCTCCTCCACAAAGATCTCTCTCTCCTCTCCCCTGTGCTAGCTCACTAATAATAACAACCAACATCTGTAACTTTAATGGTAGTATTAGTCTATCTTCCACATGATTAACTAAAGCCCAGAAAGTTTATCACCGTCTAAGCTCCTGCCAGTAGCAGAGTCAGAATTTGAACCCACATCTCTTTGACCCTGGAAACTGTTCTCTTAACAAACATTATACTACCTCTCTCCTGGATGCTTTTATACATCTATTTCTCACCCTAAATCATTATAATTTGCTCGTATTAGTCTGTGAGCTTTAGGACCAGGGTGACGTCTTATTCATTTTTGTATCACTCCCACCTCACACTGTTACCAAGCATAAAAGGGTGGCAAACATGTACAGAACGCTTATTATGTACCAGGCTCTATATCCAGAAGTTCATTTGGATTAACTCATTCAGTCCTCTCAACAACCTTATGATGTAGGTGCTATAATTTGCACCATTTTATGGAGAAGTAAACTGAGACACACCAAAGTTAATCAGTGTGTCCAGGGTCACATAGGTAATAAGTGGGAGACCTGGGCACGCTGGGTCCAGAGTTTGTGCTTTTAAACCCTGAATTATTCTGCCTTTGAAATCAATAACATCTGAAGCTTGCATTTTTCACACTTTCAGCTCAGCAGCGTGCCACAGCCCTGCTTCCACAAAACAGGTGCCCTATCCACATACATACAGCCAAGGAATGTACCTCGTCCAGAGTATTCAGGCCAGAAAACAAAATCCAAAGCTCAGAGTCTGTGCCTCTTTCCCGTCTCCATCAACAAATCAGCACTCATTTTTGTCATCAACTCTTTGGCTTTTGCCATGAATGCTTAGTATTATCACTTGCATTTCTGTAAGACTGGAGCTGGCTTCAGTAATTCAGAATATTATTTATCTGTTTCCTAGGTGCCAGAGAGTTCAATGTTACCCAAGAGCCTGGAAGGATTACTGAATAACCAAGAGGTTCAATGCAAGAAAGGCCTGATTGACACTTGGGTATCTAACACTTAACATTTAAATTATAAATATAGTTATGTAAGACAGAAAGCCCCATTGTTTGAGACTTTCTGTCTTACATGCATTATCTGAAACACTGGTTCTGCAGAATTTAATAGATTACTTATGTAAGAGATTCCTTGATCCAGTAAGTTTGAGAAATCCCGATTTAAAAAGCAATGCCAGAGTCCTTCCTTCAGGGCTTCTCAGAGCCTTTAGCATGCATTAATGTGTACCGTGATTCTTCTAGACTGACCTCAGAAAATAGCTTTTCATAAAATGACCAGAAAGAAACGAGCACACTACTGGGTTAGAAGTAAGACTTGCAATTACAGTCTCATGAGGCATAAAGGGAGAAATCATATTACACCACTGAATAGACGACAACATTGTTTACTGCACATTCATAATTTGGGACTTATCCTAAACTCTGGGACCCAACAAGCACATACAGTGAGTGATCAATGCCCAAGTTAATACTGTGGAGGAACAAAAGTAGACATATGAGTGGCTGAGAAGAAAGGACATCAATTAGGGCTGAATAGGTCAAAAAGTTAAAGACATTGGATTTCACATCTGAGTTATCTCAATTATCTGGTCTGAGATTGGTACACAGGACTTTATCTGCAAAGGCAGGCATATTATTTGTCCAAATTCCAGGTCACATGATGACTGCTACAGATGGTGTGCATAAGGTTTGATAACAAATCCTGATTACTACAATTCTCACCCACAGGATTACTTTGCCTCTAGATCTTCAATATATCTTAACTCATAAAATGAACCTGATGAAACAAAAATGCAATGATACTACCCTTTTACAAAATCTTTTAATGGTTCCTCACTGTATTTTGTCTAACATCCAAACTTCTTAGCTTGGCATTCAAGGCCTTTCATCTGATGACCTGAAGTTTTTCTACCTTGTAAGAACTCCAGTTGGGTGCTACTCTCCCACAGAGCCCTCTCCCCAGTCATACCAAATTGCTTTCACTGGGTTACACTGCTTTATGATACCTCTACTCTTTCTCACAAGTGGGCTTTCTACACAGACACAACCTTAGTCCCTTCACTTCCTGCTAAGAATCAGTTCCCACATTCTATTCCAAGAAGCCTTTCTTGACTATGCCCCAAGATCACGGGTTCTTCTTATCTGTCTCATTGCACACTTGAGTAAGCCGATCATCACAGACATCACATGTCTAATTCACCTCTGTGACCTCAAAAGCTAGCACAGCACTGCATGGCACACTACAAGTGTGGTTACCGTCTCCCACTTCACAAATGGGGTGGGAACAATGGCTTCAACTCATGCCCCCAACCTACCCATATAAGCAAGAATTCT